>NW_005187719.1:91626-105548 GCF_000239375.1 Pundamilia nyererei
TATTGTATTTATTTAAATTTTTACTTTTTAATTATTTTATTTGCATTTTTTAATCACTCTCTTATATATAAGTGTTCATTTGCTATTTCATCTAGGGTTTGAGAGTAACGAAATTTCTATTCTCTGTATGTCCTGTACATATGGCAGAATTGACAAATAAAGTTGACTTTGACTTTGACTTTGACAATACAATCACTAACTGTCATTAGCTGGAATATTAAGGGTTTTGGCTCTCATAAAAAAGAATGAAAACATTTAAACATCTATCTGACCTGCATGCTGATATATATCTCCTTCAGCAAACACATCTTTCTGAGCGATCATATTGATCTTAAAACAACCAAATATAATCAAGTATTTTATTCAAATTATAATTCAAGACAAAGAATTTTGATCAATGCATTTTGATCAATAAAAATATACAAGCAATATAAAACCACTGTAGATCCTGAAGGTTTTGCACATACACACCTACACTCTGCCGCTAGATAGATACCCTACTGGGATAATAAGCTGCCCAAAGGAAGTGATAGCAACAGCTGATATCAAGACAACAAAGCTCCTGACCATGTATGGAGGGTTTCACCCCAAATCCAGCACCCTGAGATTGTATGTCAAGCAGAAGAAAGGAGGCCCAAGACTACTGTGTCCCCTATCCAGGATGAAACAACATGAATGTCCATGAATGCATCAGGAACACTAAGCACCAGTGCTTAGTGAATACCTCAGGCAGAAGAAACCAAAGAAAGAAGACGAGCAAGTGGAAAAACCACCCTGGAAGAACAGGCGCCCGCAGGATTTGTACTGAAGGCAGAAAAAGTGACTGACATCCAGAAATCCTACCAGTGGCTGGTGAAAGACAGCACAGAAGCACTACTCATGGCAGCACAAGAACAAGCCCTTAAGCACACGATCAATAGAGGCTGGGGTCTATCACACTGGACAAGACCCCAGACACAGGCTGTGCAAAGATGCCCCTGAGACAACCAACACCTAAGAGCAAGGTGCTAGCAGGCAGGCCATACATGGAATGCCATTACCAAGTTGCTGTCATAGTATGCAGGAATATCTGTGTCGAGATGACCTAGAGACTCCGAGGTGACTGACCGAATTAAAATCCTGTGGAACTTCCAAATACAGACAGACAAGCTGGTGATGGCTAACCAAAAGGATATAGTCGTGGTGGTGTGAGATTATTCTGTTATTATATGTTACCTTATATATGTAATCAAAGTAGTTGGATTAGAATACTGCTGTAGATCATATTATACCCTTTAATATAGGGTGTGTGATCAGTATGTAGTTTAGTTCTCATTATACTTTTGAGTTAAAAGAACATATTCACTTATTAGTTTATTAGATAAGTGTGCATCACTCTGTATCCTTGATCTGCTGTGAATGTCTCATACTGTGTTCTTGACATGTTTTATTGCTGAATCATAAACAGAAGGAGACTTTGTGTCTAGAGCAGAGGAGCAATGAGCCGAGGTCATAACTGAGGCGCCGTAAGGGAGAAAGAATGTGAATGTTTGGGCTTTTACGACTAGGTGGGGGCCACTAGCGGCTATAAGAAGCTGAGTAACACGTCACCATTTTGAGACTTGCGGTGACCCTCTTCAGGCATGTCTCCCCATCATGATGGTCCTTATGCTCTTAAGTGTTGAATTGTATGGAAATAAAGTATTGTTGATTGAGCATAAATACACCGAGTACTGTCCTTCCTTCAGCCCAAAGATTCAAAGAATTGGGAGATTTCAACAGTGGACAAGCAGAGGAAGACAGCTGCAGTGATAGACGTAGCTATACCGAATGATAGCAACAACAGGAAAAGGAACACAGGAAGATGTAGAGGGTGAAGGCAGCAGTATTCAATTCAATTCAATTCAATTTTATTTATATAGCGCCAAATCACAACATAAGTCGCCTCAAGGCGCTTCATAGATACAGAGAAAAAAACCCAACAATCATATGACCCCCTATGAGCAGCACTTTGGCAACAGTGGGAAGGAAAAACTCCCTTTTAACAGGAAGAAACCTCCGGCAGAACCAGGCTCAGGGAGGGGCGGCCATCTGCTGCGACCGGTTGGGGTGAGAGAAGGAAGACAGGATAAAAGACATGCTGTGGAAGAGAGACAGAGGTTAATAACAGATATGATTTAATGCAGAGAGGTCTGTTAATACATAGTGAGCGAGAAAGGTGACTGGAAAGGAAAAACTCAGTGCATCATGGGAATCCCCCCACAGCCTATGTCTATTACAGCATAACTAAGG
Source organism: Pundamilia nyererei (assembly GCF_000239375.1). Classification (NCBI taxonomy): domain Eukaryota; kingdom Metazoa; phylum Chordata; class Actinopteri; order Cichliformes; family Cichlidae; genus Pundamilia; species Pundamilia nyererei. The sequence goes on from NW_005187719.1 coordinate 93,898, forward strand.
GAGGATTCAGGGTCACCTGGTCCAGCCCTAACTATATGCTTTAGCAAAAAGGAAAGTTTTAAGCCTAATCTTAAAAGTAGAGATAGTGTCTGTCTCCTGAATCCAAACTGGAAGCTGGTTCCATAGAAGAGGGGCCTGAAAACTGAAGGCTCTGCCTCCCATTCTACTTTTAAATACTCTAGGAACAACAAGTAGGCCTGCAGAGCGAGAGCGAAGTGCTCTAATAGGGTGATATGGTACTACAAGGTCATTGAGATAAGATGGGGCCTGATTATTTAAGACCTTGTATGTGAGGAGCAGGATTTTGAATTCTGGATTTAACAGGAAGCCAATGAAGGGAAGCCAAAACAGGAGAAATATGCTCTCTTTCTAGTCCCTGTCAGGACTCTTGCTGCAGCATTTTGGATTAGCTGAAGGCTTTTCAGTGAGTTTTTTGGACATCCTGATAATAATGAATTACAGTAGTCCAGCCTGGAAGTAATAAATGCATGAACTAGTTTTTCAGCGTCACTCTGAGACAGGATATTTCTAATTTTAGAGATGTTGCGCAAATGGAAGAAAGCAGTCTTACATATTTGTTTAATATGTGCATTGAAGGACATGTCCTGGTCAAAAATGACTCCAAGGTTCCTCACAGCGTTACTGGAGGCCAAGGTAATGCCATCCAGAGTAAGAATCTGCTTAGATACCATATTTCTAGGCTTTTCAGGGCCGAGTACAATAACCTCAGTTTGATATGAATTAAGAAGCAGAAAGTTAGCGGCCATCCAGGTCTTTATGTCTTTAAGACATTCCTGCAGTTTAACTAATTGGTGTGTGTTATCAGGCTTCATGGACAGATAGAGCTGGGTGTCATCTGCATAGCAGTGAAAATGTATGCTATGTCTTCTAATGATGCTGCCTAAGGGAAGCATGTATAATGTAAACAGAATTGGTCCTAGCACTGAACCCTGTGGAACTCCATAATTAACCTCAGTGTGTGAAGAGGACTCTCCATTTACATGCACAAACTGGAGTCTATTAGATAGATATGATACAAACCACTGCAGTGCAGTACCTGTAATACCTACAGCATGTTCTAATCGCTCTAATAGGATATTATGGTCGACAGTATCGAACGCTGCACTGAGGTCTAGCAGGACAAGCACAGAGATGAGTCCACTGTCAGAGGCCATAAGAAGATCATTTGTAACCTTCACTAAAGCTGTTTCTGTGCTGTGATGAGCTCTGAAACCTGACTGAAACTCTTCAAATAAACCTCTGCAGATGATCTGTTAGCTGTTTGACAACTACTCTTTCAAGGATTTTTGATATGAAAGGAAGGTTGGAGATTGGCCTATAATTAGCTAAGACTGCTGGGACTACAGCAGTAGTCCCTGTAGTAATGGGAGCACTCGGGGCAATGACCCTCCAAACTGGGCGAGTGGCTCCAGAAGATTCCAGCAGCAGATTCCAGAAGATTCAGAAGACTCCAGCGCCCTGATGCACTGGTGCTGAGACAGCCATCTCACCCTCAATGTCACAAAGACAAAGAAGTTGATAGTGGACTTCCGGAGGTGCAGCACACATGCCCATCACCATCAATGGAGCTGCTGTGGAGAGAGTCAGCAGCTTTCATTTCCTAGGTGTACATCTGGCGGAGGATCTCACATGGTCAGTACACACAAACAAAACAGTGAAGAAGGCGGAGCAGCGCCTCTTCTTTCTCAGGAGACTGAAAAGATTCGGCATGAGCCCCCGCATCCTCAGGACCTTCTATCACTCTGCCATTGAGAGCATCCTCACTGGATGCATCAGCACCTGGTACGGCAACAGCACCGCTTACGACCGCAAAGCTCTCCAGAGAGTAGTGCGGTGCTCTGAACGGATAATTGGAGGTGAGCTTCCCTCCCTCCAGTTGTGCTGTCCTCGCCCTTTGTTTTCACCGGCTGGACAGTAAGATAATGCTCCAGTAAGCAGACTTATTTTCCTTTTTTGTGCTGATTTATTGAAGAATGGCCTCTGATCATCGCCTTCTCTTTGACTATTGTAAAACTGAAAACATACAAAATATTGCATTAGCAAACTACTATCGCAAACTAGCTTGTTACACGCTTACTGCGAGCTGACAAGAAAAAACTTTCATAACTCACACGTACAAATTATTATACAATTTGTAAATAAAACAAAGAGACAATTATTATTTTATCATCACTCATACTTTGGACAAATCTCGTCCAAAGCAACATTTTAAGGTCCATGTCAGCTTAAAACAGTAATACTTTGGCATTACGTTCAGCCATCTTGGATTTTCCGCTTTCTCTATTTTTCTTTTTCCAAAGTAATCAAAAGAATATTACAAAGCAGCCACCAGAGGGAGCTGTAGGGCAGTTTATAAAACTGTATAAGCCAGTGTAAGTTATAAAGTCAGAACAAGCGTAGTCCTTGGAGAACCAAAGATACCTTGAAGGACCCCCAAGACCCCAGGCCTCTGGTAGAGGACCCAGTGGGCGTTCATGTGAGAATGGGCTAATGATAGATGCAACTGAAGTAAAACTGCATAAACTGAATTAAACATGAAGAGAATTGTATTCATATGTGACTGAATGTTCATAATTATTGGAACTTCCTAACATAGAAAAGAAAAATAAAAGCCTTATCTCTGCATCCAGGAGGGCAGCGAGTCTCAGACGGCCTTTAATACTCCGCTTAGACACTTTGTCACTTGGATTAACAAATGTGTCTGCTGTGTTTCAGGCTCTGGAAAAGAAGGTCTTAAGACCAATTTTTGCTGTAATTTTCACCTTTATTGTTGAATGCACCAGTTTTCAGTTGGGTGTTTCTAAGATAAGATCACCTTTATTAGTCCCACATGTGGGAAATTGGTTTTGTCACAGCAGGAAGTGGACAGTGCAAAAGTTATATAGCAAAAATTAGAATACAATACGAATAATATACTGTACTTCATACTGTATTCTGTTTTCTTCAGTGCACTCAGTTCTTTCTGGCTTTGCTCAGTGATGTAGTTTTGCACCCACTGTTTTTCCCACACATAATTTGCGTGCAGGCAATGTCAGTAACTGCATCCCAAAGCACTCTTTGGTTACAGACGGTGGATTACACTCTTCACCTTTATCTGTGTCAGTTATCTTGACTTGCTCACCTTTGTGGACAGTCTTTAACCCAGTGAAAAACAGACAGATAAACTGCACATTTAGTACTGCAGCCAAACAGTGAGTTTCTTCCTGATCCCTTTGTGCCAGTGGCTAGCCTTTCTGTCACTTTTGCTATGGGATATTTACCATTTCTTGGTTAATTCCCCTACTTGAGTCAGCCTCTGATTTTCTTCTAAATATCCTTTTTAGAGTCGACTTCATAAATGTAAAAGTCCGATCTGAACATGCTGTAAAGACTTTAGCATCCAAACATGCAGCATCTAATGATTTAAAAGCCAAGACTGCATTGGGAAGCTCCATCGTGTACGTCCACGTGTGACTGTATCATTGTTCAAAGTCCATGGTAGAGCTTGTCACAGTTACACTGGGGTCTGTCGTTATCTTCTCAAGGCAAGAAACATCATAGGTCTGGTCTTTTTCTTCAAGAAACAAACTGTCAAGATTCGTGAGTAATGTGTTCGTACCAGGGTCCTTGTTCAAGTCATCAACCAGTGTTTCCCCCACTGTTTCTCTCATCCAATTGGAAACCATGAAAACACCAGTTGCTTGCTTATCTTTGTTGAGCTGTGACTCGTATCCAGAAAGCACCTTCATTCTTTCAGCTTTCATTCGTCAAAGTCTGGAGGAAGTCTGTCATTGCGAGCCATCCTCTCCTACCAATATTGATCTATAATGAAGTCAGACTTTAAGGTGGTTTAATATTTACTTTATTAGTGTACATCACCATCCTGTTGACTTCCCAAAACAACTGGGATGTCCCCACTTAGAAAGTCCAACTGGAATAAGCTTGCAAGTCAATAATGTCATCCATAAATGCAGGTTAAAATGATGTCATGCAAAGAAAAAGCCAAACGATTAAAGCAACTGTTTTTGGGAAACATGGATGGCACATGGACATCCAGGCTGTTGTCAGCGCTCAGTTCAAAAGAAGAGTTCTTTGAATTCTCTATCACACAACAATGGGACGACATTCCTCTGCTACAAACGCAGCATTCCTCACTTCCCAGATATTTATGAAGGTTGTTGTGTTATTGTGAATAAACTAAGGCTACGTCCACACGTACCCGGGTATTTTTGAAAACACAGATTTTTCTATGCGTTTGCACCTTTCGTCCACACGTAAACAGCGTTTTCGGTCACTGAAAACGGAGATTTTTAAAAACTCCGGCCAGGGTGGACATTTTTGAAACCTCGGTTTTTGCATTTACGTGAGGACGAGAAAAACGGAGAAAACGCAGCGTCAAAGGTGTGCGCATTTTTTGACGTCACACTGTGCGCCACGTTATTGTTTCGGTGAAATGAATTTCTACAATACTGTTACTGTTACTTGTTCTCTCTGCAGTGTTTAAATGCTTACATATACACACAGTTACTGTCCCTCCACACATACGACTCGGTTCTGCTTCTATGCCCCATCCTTGTTTACTATTTCCCACCGAGGCTTCTAGACTTCTGATTGGCCAACATTTCTACACGGTTAGGAATATAGCGCCACCTGTTGCTTTGGCATGTTCCTTCATTTCTGCCTTTACGTGTGGATTATTTTTTAAAACGAAAACAGAAAATCTCCGTTTTCAAAAATACCCGTGTACGTGTGGACGTAGCCTATAAATATATGTGACTTTCAAATCACTGCATTTTATTTACATTCCACACAGCATCCCAAATGTTTTTTGAAACAGGGGTATAAATGTAACTATCATCCAATGAGATCAAGGAGTTTCCCTTTAACCTTGGCAAAGCTCTTGTATTTTGCCTGCCAGTTCTAGGCAGTGTAGGACCCTGACTCTCTCTCTCTGGAGCTCTTCAGGACTCACTTGGCCTGCCAGCTTAGCAGAGAAATGGATCAGGTCTTGCATAAAAAGGCCCACGGTCCCTCTTGGTGCCGGAGGAATCTGAGTTAGAGGCCCTGAATCAAACTGAAAGTTGATGTTTTTTGCTCGGGGGAGGCCTGGTTGCCGTTCCTCAATCCATGTCAGAGATCTGGATGGACATAAGATGAAATGATTACACGTCATTTACGCCTCTCATCTGTCCTTTCGTCATGACAACCAAACGACTGGGACATATTCTCACTCAGTGGCTACTCCAATGGCTTTCTGACTTTAAAAATACTTTTATTTATTCCAGTTAGGTGAAATGAAGTTATGACGCATGTACTGCACAACTGACAACAGAAAAGAGTGATGTTTCAAACAGACTTTTGCCTGTGATTTTTGAAATATTATCCACATGTACATTCCTGTTGTTTGGGGTTTAGTTAGTCTGTTTGGTCCAACCCTGCTCTGATGTTGGCTCTAGCCCCCAGTCTTGTGTGCTGACATGTGGGATAAGGTGTCCTAGTTTCACTTAGGGTATAGTCCTCCTCTTGTTCTTCATTCAGATGGATCTATCCTCCGTACCTGTTGTCAGATGTTAGCAGCTTTGCAGTCATCTTGCTGTAGCTGTTAGCAGGGTCCTCCTCCAGTGTTGCTGCAGATACTGAGAGCTCCCCAAACAACTCAACCAACCAAGTAAGGCGGGCGATGCCGCTGAATGATGGGAAACCAAATCCAGGCTTTAAAGCTCCACCTTGAAGAAATTACAGCACGTACATTACTAAGAGTTTCCTGAAGTTTGAATTAGAGTTGATGAGAACTGTTGTGTGTTTAAAGCATCGTACACATGACTGAATTATTAGACCTCACATCAAATTTTTGTCAAAAATTCCCCTAATACTGTTTCTAAGATTGCAAAGGATAGCATTTCTAAAGATACAAGTTTTCTTTAGAAAGCATAAGTTTCTATATTTCTGTTTGTATAGAATAACAATTGTTTCTGAAAAATACCAGGCTCAACGTTACTACCTCTGAACTTAGTCTTACTGAGTAACAGCACACACCACTCCTATGCTTTAACTCTGTAATGCTCAAAGTTTGTAAAATCTAGTTGTGGTTATCTTCCAGTTTACACACAGTATGAAAACATCAGCAAGGGTTTGAGCTGTCACTTAACAAATCGTCATAATAAAACAAAAGAACCGAGTTTAACCTGGAGAAAAATATCCTACAAAGCAGGATATGAATATACAAAGTTATTCTAGTGTTTCCAAATGTCAAGAACTGCAGTAAGAAGTAAATGGACTGGTTCTTATATAGCACCACAAGTCTGGCACAGACAGGAACTGACAGAGTTCAAACAACACTGCACAGGACTCGCCAAAGAAGAATGTGCTGGGATTGCTCAGGAGACGTGTGCTGTCGCAAACAAACATCTGCAGGCTGCTATACACAAACAGGATACACAATTCACTATTTAAATCACGCGCGGTAACTACACCAACAATTTTCTTTAAACACTACAGGTGCTGCACAGAATATTATACATAGATACACATACAAGCATATTTAGAGTTTTCATATTCATCTGGTTTTCACTGGTCATTGTGCTTCTGCCTCGCGTGCAGGGACTGTAAACGAGGGCCTAGTTCATCCTTTGCAGATCCTCAGAATATTCCCTTCCCTGGGTAACGTTCTGCTGGTGGAAACGTGATCTGATTTTAAACCCAAGGGTTATTTAAAAAGACACTCTTTAGCTTCTGTCTCTTACCAGTAAAATGAAGAGTACCTTCTTGCAAGGTTTTCCCCTCTACCTCTCTCTTCAGCTCTTTGTATTCCTCTGTCAGCAGCTCAATGTGTTCTTCATGCAGAATCACTCCTGACAAACAGACACAGTTGCTGAGAATCAGAGGATTCAAACTTTGACAAACAAAAAAAGAAGGCACGCTACACAAAATGCAAACAGGCGATGCAATCATGTGTGCCCGTATTTTATTCTCAGCAGAATATAGAAAACATCAAGGAAATTTACCATTTATGAAAAATGTTGTGAAAATATTAGCTCAACTTGGATTTGAAGACAACGTGTCTCGAAAAGATGCCAGCCACCGCGTAGCATCTCATTTCCTCGTGTGCCAAATGTTGTTGTCTTACTCAGGTATGCAAAGACCCTCCCTGAGTACAACCTGGAAGAAACATGTTGCCCTAAAGCCTCTGAAGCCTGTTCCTGTCGGATGCACCTCCATGATGATCCCTCTCGTCTTTATATTTTGGGGAAGGAATTTCACATTTTGATTCAGCTTCAGAGATTTGGCCCACAGCAGAAATCTGATGGCTTCTTCTTTGCAGCTTTAACCTGCTAACTGTGTTAAAAGACAATTATTTCTGGATGCGTTCCTAAATCCATGCTGTCTTTTCAGAATCATGTCTGTTTTTAATGCAGCTCCCCCTGAGGGGCATTCAGCCTTTCTGTGCCCATGCACACACACATTCCTCCAGATTCTTGGAATCTAATATATCATTAATATCATTTGCTGTAGTTGGAGACATCTAGCCTGTGTGGTCCATAACAGAAGAACATTATTCTAACATTGTTCCACAACTTTTGTAGACTCAGTTTTTTGCAGATTAGTGACTCTGCCCATAATATTACCCTGGCTCTCTAACATGCTCTTTCTACAGCCAATCACATTACTGACCTGTTGCTAATGAACCTAATTTGTCGCAAAATGTTCCTTCAGCTGTTTCTTTTAGTATAACAAATATTTTTTAGCCTTTGTTTCCCCATCTTGACACAAGTGAAGTGTTGCTGCAATCAAATCCAAAATGAGCTACTATTTTTCTTAAATAAAACAAAAAGTCATTTCCCACAGTATCATCAAACTGTGTTTCTGCAAAACAACCGATCCAAATGCTATTATGCAGAACCATCAGGGGTTCTTACATCAGTAGTGATGACAACACTGTACTTAATAAAAGGAACTTCCATTACTCTGAGATGTTACAGCTGAATTGCTTCACTTTTGAATTATCTGTTTGACAGCATTTCTCCGAACTCAGCGTTTGACGTGCAAAGGGAACGTGCATGGTAGCACACAATCATAAATGATCACCTTTTTCTTCAGCTAAGTTCCAAAGCTCCACCGCAGCCTTGTAGCTCATGGTCATAGGATACTCAACACAGACATGCTTCTGTGCCTGCAGAAACATCCTAATGAGACACGAGTTCTTGGTCAAAATGAAGGCAACAAGAATAAGTAGGTCACGTAAACATTCAGAATTTTGTTACAAATGTTTTCTACGATGGGAGAAAAAGACTCCTGTCAGATAATAGAGCACTATTGGGGACAAAATTAGATATGTAATTACATTTTACTTGAGCACTTAGGCATATTTGAACGTTTGTTTAGACCCCCCCGCACAAACACATCCTCCAACCGCACACGCCCATATTTTGCTCCACTGCGGTTTATTTCACACCTCAAACATTTAGTGAACAATTAAGCAAATACAAGTAAACAGCAATAAATTAATAAAATAAACTACTAACTCTGTTACACTGCGTTAACACCCACAGGTTTTTTTAAAAACGCAGCTGTTTCTATGTGTTTGGACCTTTTGTCCACGTAAACGTGTTTCAAATCACAGAAAACAGATTTTTTAAAACTTATTTTTTGCCTTTACGTGTGGAGTTCGTCACACAACATCAAAGGTATGTGCCTTTTTTCACGTCACGCTGTGGCCACATTATTGTTTACATGAGATGAGTTGCAGCATGGCAGATAGAGACAAAATACTGTTAATCTGACTGTCTGCAGGTTTTACACACAGTTACTGTCCCTCTGTTTACAAAGGCAGAGGCGTCACGCTGTGATTATTTTACTGTAGTTGTTTTTTCCTGTGTAATAATATTCAACATTGCATCAATACATTTTTCAATCCCTCTGCGAAATAGGTTCAAAAACATAAACAGCTGTAGGATCCTGTTTGTCCGTGATTTGGAGAGCCCAGCGCTGCTCCCGATGCAGCGAAAAACAATGTGTTACTAAGTCTAGATGCAGTCTGGCTACTGATTCAGTGAAAACTAATTGCGGGGTTTCCACTCCAGGAATAATGACTCAGCATATTTCCTTAAATCTGATGTTTAACCTCTTTCACGTTTGTAATCTAAGTATTCCCAACTCCCTGTACATTTTTTCTACAACATTTTGTAGTTGCACAGACATTTACCTGACATTGTCCTCGTGTGACATGTTCTCAGTACAGATGAACGCCACATGAACGTCGTCTCTACCCAAAGCCTCCTCCAGTGAGATCCGACTCACTCCCTGCTGAGGCTCCAGGCTTCTCCTTTGGTAAACCAAAGCAAAAGAAGCAAAAGGAAGAATACAGTAGTCACAGTTAAGACAACATCCAATGAGACTGAAGATTCACAAACAACAAAAGTGAAAATATACACCGATTGTCAATATAACAGCTTTACATTACAACGCTATGAACTTTAATTCACTAACAGTCTTACAAACTGTTCGTAAACACAGTCTGCAACCCTGGGTGCTTGACTTTACACACCTGAATTCATGGAGTTGGACGGGACAGTGAACACTGTAGTGTACTGTGACTTTTTATGGGTACATGGCAAGTCATGGCTTCCAGTTTGGAAGGAGCATGAATTAGTGTGTGAGGTTGAGAGATACCAGCTGGAAACAGCTGACTTCACCTCGTCACAGCTTGGGGGTTCTGAAACCAGACCCTGGAATGAGGCTGGAACCTGTTCCAATCCTGGGAAACAGTTCAGCAACTGAAGAGGTGGAAGAAGTGTTCTACTGTATCTGTGACTGCTCCGATGGAGAATCTCTGGTTTGATGGCCTCAGGGTGGCCTCTGCTTTCTGCAGATGATTTGTTTCTTTTGGCTTAGAGTGGTTAACAGCCCAGCTGGAAGCAACTCAAATGAAAACCAGCACCTCCAAGTCTGAGGCGATGGTCCTCTGTAAAAAAAAAAGTGGCAGAGTGCCCGCTGATTGGAGGGGAGTAGCTACTCCAAGGGAAGGAATTTCTCAGGGTCTCACAAGTGAGAAGACTGACATCGATTGGTGCAGAGCTGAGTCTGAAAACAAATCTGCTGGTTTACCAATCGACCTACATTCTATCCACGTGCTTTGGTTAAGGGCTCACTGTAGTTTTACTATTCCTCTGCATGATGACTAGGATGCCTCCTGTTTTGAAGAGGTCTTCATGGAAGAACCCAGGACAGATTAATTAGAGAGATTAGATATCTCAGCTGCCCTTGGGAACTACTCAGTGCACCCCTGGAAGAGCTGGAGGACCTGGGTAGGAATAAGGACAACTTGTCTCTGCTTACACTGCTGCCCTTGCAATGTTGTGACATCCATCAGTTAGCTTTATTTTCATTCACCTCTGGACTCATCATGAGCTAACGATTTATGACAATAATTTTGCTTGACAAAGACCACATACACTATATCTCATATCATTAATGAGCTGCATCAGCATGTGTGTGTTACCTGGATATAAATCCTTTGACAGCGAGTTTCTCTGCAGGACTGCCACGTAGTGGCACCAGCATGTCTCTGATCCTAACACAACCAGCTGTGCCAATGCCAATCACCACTGCTCCAAGCATGCTGCGTGAGAAAAGGTTAGGTTGTGTGCAGGATGTAACAAATATAATGTAAACAATATATGAACAACTATAATGAACAGTTTCATGTTTCATTCTCATCCAAAACACACAATCTCCAAATCTCCTCCTTTTTAAACAGACTTGCTTTGTATCAGTGCTTGTTTCTTAGCCAGCCCCTAATTTTTAAACCTTGGACTCTGTGGAGGTCTGATGGGATCTTCCAGGAATGGTGATGCCATTTTCTGGAAAACTGATTGGTGAGTGGGTGATGATGTCATACTTCTTGATCTCTAATCTGGAACTTAACCTGTTTGAGAGTAGGTTAGGCTCTAAGCATAAAGACTGCAGTACACCTGTCAGAGCTCTAGACTAACTTGTTGCCACGGTTGCACTGTTGTATGGCGTTATTTTTGTGCCACTATTCTGAGCGCACGTAAAAAAAATTTGCAGGTGCAAGTGTTGTATTTTGAGGAGAAAATTATTTTGAGCGAAGAAAAGCTGAATTTGAGTGAACAAAATTCATTCCTGCGTGCAAAAACTGTATTTCAGTGTTTGCTATTATCCACACACACACACCAGCAGCCCCTCTCGCTCAGTTTTTGCACTTGCGCTCGCTCGCAATGTGTCGCTCGCGCTCTCAACATTTCTGCCCGTGCGCGCTCAACTCTTTCTGTACACCGTTATATTTGTGCCACAAAACCAGCCAATCACAGACTAGGATGCAAAAAAAATCTGATTGGCTGTTTTTGTCTCCAATCCGCTCAAAATGACGAAATGAAATATCCCAGAATACATTTTGTCCAAAACTCAAACGAGGCAGTGGCGGAGGAACGCAGAGTGGCAGAGTTTGAAACATTACTCTTTCTGGGTCACAAAATAAACCTTTGAAGATATTTTCATGTGAGAATGGTGCTGCGTAAACTTCAAATACCTGCTCGATTCATCAAGACATCACATATTTCCATAAGTGTTTATTTCCAAACTTAACAATGTGGTGTATGCTGTACAGTGCAGCGAGGAATGCTCAGACCTCT
>NW_005187719.1:111087-117867 GCF_000239375.1 Pundamilia nyererei
AAATTTAATAAATTCTGTTTTCATGGATGCCTGGATGTTAAACTTAATTGTTACACCTGGTAAAGCAGCAACGCTGATGATGAAAGAATTTAGACCGTTTTTAACTCTTAGTATTCGTTTGACTTTGGGACCTGAAACGGACGGAGTTTTGGACCCAGATTACTCCGCGAAGCTCCTCACTACGGCAGCCGTAATGCTCTGACAATCCATCAAGCAGTGCGGCTTACCAAAGTTGTACTAAAACATTTTTTAACAGATTTCTGCAGCCAAAATCGGTTCGAGGTCAGTAAGCACAACCAGAATTCATACATAAAGCACACTCTCTATTTTTGAGAAAATTAAAGGATTTTAAGTGTGCCTTATAGTGTGGAAAAATACGTTATACAGAAGAATATATCGTGATATATATCGTTACTGTCACGGCTGGGAAGGCGAGCCGTGTGGTGTGGAGGAAGGAGGACCCAAGATGCAAGCAGTGGATGAAAACACTAGTGAAGTTTATTTACAAGGTGTAGTGGCAAACAAGCAGTGGGGGCATGACAAATAACTCAAAACATCTAAACTGGGAGAACTAAAATAACAGACCTGGGAGCATACGACAAAGGGATGAGGGGCAGAGGGGCAGAGGGGCAGAGGGGCAGAGGGGCAGAGAGGCAGAGAGGCAGAGAGGCAGACGACGAGCAGGCCACCGAGGAACACAGACTGACACCGAGGAACACAGACGAACCGGCAACAGGCAGGAGAACACACAGGGCTTAAATACACACACCAGTAATCAGGGGATGAGAGACAGGAGCGCAACACAGCTGGGAGGAATCAGAGCTGACGGGACAGGGGAAATGTAAACTGAACACACTCACATCAGACAGAGACCTTCACAATAAAGCAGGAAACTCAAACACGGGGAACCAAACAAGACACAGAACTAAACAGACAGCTTCACAAACAGACGGGTTGACACCATAGACAGACAGAGACACAGACGCAGAGGCAGACCGAATATAACACATAGAACTCAAACAATAATAATCATCATCATCATCATAAACTAGAAAATGATAATAAACTAAAAGCGCTGGGTCACCGACCCAGGACCATGACAGTTACCGCACGTGCTTCAAATTATATCGCGATATGAATTTTAGGCCATATCGCCCAGCCCTAAGCAGCAGTCACAAATGCAGTATTGCCGCTTGTGGTCTTTCCACACTCATCACAGTAAACGCAGTGCATCAGGTGGTCAGCTTTATTGTATCTTAGCCAGGGAAACTGGTCAAACCACTCTCTTTGAAATGTATACACGTCCCCCTTTTACTTTCAGTGGGCTCTGGCTCAGAGTCGATCATGTGTGGCTCATTATGGGATGCCGTCTCCGGACCGGTGTTAGACATAATCTGAGAGGTTGATGGCTCCATGTCAGAGCTGGCTATGAATTTCAGATGGTTCAGGCCTTAACGAAAAAGTTATCAATCGTTCTTTTCATCTGTTCTCATTACCCACAGCTGCATCCACTTCTGTCAGGCCTAGGCTGCTGACTAGGGCTGGGTATCAACACTGATTTCTATTATTGATTCAATTCAGGTCTGACTCAGACTGTGTCAAAGTAACTGAGGATAAAACAGAAAAAAACATGAAGGAGATTTTTCTGGCCTGGCTTTTTATAGCAGATAACCTTAAAAATAGTCTGCAGTAGAACAAAAACTGAAGAAAACCATGAATCAACAAAGGGCTGTGCGATATGACCAAAATCTCATATCCTGATTTAAGACATCTATCGTCCCGATAACAATATAAATCACAAAAATTTAACATTTTCTGTCAATTCTGTGAATCTCGGGCAGCTCGACTTGCGTGAAGTGTTTTCAGCTGGGCGCTGTGTACCTGGAGTTGAGACTTTTAACCGATGCATGAAACGATACATTTTTAGACATAAGTTGTAACGGCGCCGTTTTCTTTGTGAGTATTTATTACACGGTGTGCTGCGGGGAAAAGCCTGTTCTAACGTTTGAGTCTAAGGTTTATTTTTTAGCACCTGATGCCTCTTTTATGCTTCTCATCTGTAAACACTCTGAATACTCTTTCACGGGATTTCGTTTATTTTTAAAAGTCTCAACAGGATCTTGAGCTTTATTGTGAAAGGTCAATATGTTAATAAGCGGACGGTGGAGCCACGCCATTGTTTAACCGTCGTGGTTGCTAACGACAACCGGCTTCGTAGCTTAGCAAAGTCGTACTAAAGCATTTGACAGATTTTCGAGCGCCGTGCACATAAAATCGTCTCGAGGTCAGTAACACAACCAGAGTTCATACATAAGGCACACGGGATTATAAAAGGCTCTGTCGACTTTCAGACAAATCAAAGGATGATTTTAAGTGCGCCGTATTTTCCAAACAACACGGTAATAACGACGGCCCGCTAGCATGCTCTACCAAAAATAGTGCTTTGTTGTGTATCTGACGGACGAAAGCTAAACCAGTTCCACACCAGTGAAGCTGCAGCATTTTTACAAACCAGTTCTGGTTCATTCGTTTCACTCAACGATCCACTTTCACTCTTCTCATTCTCCGTGGCCGCCATACTTTTTCTGCCATGTGCATATGAAAACAAAGGCACTGCGCATGTGCGTTTTACCCATATTTTATCGCCATATTTCAATTTGTTATCGTTGCCCAACATTATAGCGGTGAACGGTATGATATGGCCCAGCCCTACTATGCCACCATGTTGCCCACATTGCAAAACCTTTATAATAAATACAAGATAATGGAAATTCAACTCAAAAAATATTTAATAAGATAGATAATAACATGTGTCTATAAAATGTTTCTCAGCTATATTATTATTTTCAGTCACATGATCACTAACTGAATATTTTTCTATGTAGGCATTGACTTTTCAGGTGTTTTTAATTTTTTGTTTGATAATTCTTCCTAATTAAAGAATTAGAACAAGAAGTCTGATGTCTTGTATTCTTTATGAAAGAATAATTTGAAATACATTACTTTTGCTTTTGAGTTTCCACACATTGCTTTTTTGTACTAAGTATCAGTATCAGATCAGTATCATCGATACCAGCCTGGATTTTCAATTTTCAATTCAATTTTATTTACACAGCACCAAATCCCAACAACAGTCGCCTCAAGGCGCTTTATATTATAAGGTAGACCTTAGTGTGTGAATGGGTGCATGACTGAATGTGTAAAGTGCTTTGGGGGTCCTTAGGGACTAGTAAAACGCTATACAAATACAGGCCATTTACCCTACAATAATGCATATAGAGAAAACCCAACTATCATATGACCCCTATGAGCAAGCACTTTGGTGACAGTGGGAAGGAAAAACTCCCTTTTAACAGGAAGAAACAGGCTCAGGGAGGGGCGGGGCCATCTGCGGGGCGAGGGGAGGAAGACAGGATAAAGACATGCAGTGGAGGAGAGACAGAGATTAATAACAGGTACGATTCAATGCAGAGAGGTCTGTTAACACATAGTGAGTGAAGAATGTGACTGAAAAGGAAATACTGAATGCATCATGGGAAGCCCCCAGCAGTGAGCCTGCAGTGTGAGAGCGAAGTGCTCTAATAGGGTGATATGGTACTACAGGGTCATTAAGTTAAGATGGGGCCTGATTATTTAAGAGGAGCAGGATTTTAATAACCACCATTTTCATGAGAATCCTGCAAGCTCAGAGAGTGTGTCCAAGTGTTGAAACAGTTTGCATATGACGCAATATTGTCCAAGTGGCGAGACCTGTCATTTAGGAGAATACTGCAGCAGCTTCTTGCCCCTTAACAGCAGGTGTAAATGATGAACAACAAACGGTGAGCAAAGCAGGTAATATTGGCCCCTTTAGACGATCCCAAAAATACATGTACTCTCCACTGTGTTCCTGTTAATGACAAACTAAATGAATTTACCCCGAATTACTAAAATATTGATATTTTAAATATGAGAATCGACTGGAACATAGATATCTGGTGTCACAGACACTTCGGTGCAGCTGTCGCATGACACAAAGATGGCGTCATGATGACGTCAGAATTGGTAAGCATAGTGGCCATGGGGATGTACTCTGGGAAGAGTGAACCACCTTTGCAGCAGAGAAAACTCAGGGTTAACCCTGAAGTTACCTGGATATGCCAAAACTCGTCTTCGTGGTACAGGCCTCTAAACGATTTTGAATGTGTTTGCTTCTGAAATGAATCTCAAACGAGCTCAGTTCAGCATGCTTCTTTAAGAAGGCGCATAAATGACCAAGCAATGGTTAGACTACATGCCTGTGATGTAACTCTGTTAGGTAACTGGTGGCAATAACTTGAGGCATCAGCATTTAAAAAACGAGCACGGTTACTATCGGTTTAACCTGTGCTCAACTTCACCAGAAAATTCTAAAAAGTTGTGCCGCAAACAGATTGTCAGCATTTAGCAGTTGTGACGTGTTGGTCTATAATCTGTAAAACATATGTCAAACATATCTCTCTTGAATGATGTCAAGCCAGAAAGATCATTTCTGTTATGAGGTAATAGCTCCAGTTCCCTTTTTATCCTTTATTTGTGAATGTAAAACGCTCATTAACATTAAAAATGTCTTTTACAAGAGAGATCAGCAGAGGGCAGCAGAGGGCAGTAACGTGATATATATGGGTTATAAAACACAGAGCACTACAATTACGCGGAGCGATGAAGATACTTTCAAAGCAGGTCATTTCTTTATTTTTATCAAATAACCCCTTTCAATGTAGATTATTTATTAATACTAGTTTTGATGTATAAATTATTGATGTAGGGCAAACAGTTTGGGTGGGACAGGACGAGAAAGAGAAATTTTTTTTAATTATTCTCCACACTCTGGTTATTGGCAGTTGACAGTGGGGCGAACATTCCGTGAAAATCTAAATCTTCCTAAAACTTAAACTGCTCTTGTGAAACAACCGTAAAAGATATCGCAACGAGGATTTGGACAATAAAAGTCCAAAATCTTGTGACCCGTTTAAAGTACGACAAAGTATGGCCGAGCGGTAGGCCTTCAAAGTGGCCTGTGTTGGCGCCTTTTTTCAGGCCCATCCCCATCGAAATGGATGGAGAAAAATGGGGTCTTTTTTTGGGAATTTGGGGGAAACTGTGCGACGAATCCCTACCAAGAGTCGTGGGGTCGTCTCAAAGCTGCGGGCCGTGAAACGGTTCATAATTTCAGGCGGAAGAAAAATAATAATAAGAATAATAAATCTGTCGAATAGTAATAAGTGTGCCATTACATAGGCACACTTAATAAGGAAAGATATTACACACACCGCACTGAAACACCGGAGATCACTTTTTGTCGGACCATCACCGGCAGAGCGCGAAATATTCTGTCAGCGCCGCCGGTGATGGTCCGACAATCATTCAGCGTCATTGCTACAAAACAAACTACATCATGTTTGTCTCTTACCTGAATTTCTTTATGTCCTCTGTGATTCCCACAAAAACTGCAGCTATTACCGAAGTGCTGCTTACGTACAAGTTACATATACCGACCTGACATAACAACACTTCGCAGCCAGTAAGCGAGCAGCACCGACTGTGACGTAGCTGCTGAAAGCCCCGCCCTGCTTTAGGTGCGCTTGTTTTGTTCAAGCGGAGTTATATTTGGTACACGTGCAATAGGACGCTACACAGAGCTACACATTATATGTTGCATTTTTTTAGACTATTGTTGGTCAGCACAAAATTGTACTTTGTGAAAAATCTACGGAAGAGTATGAGGGCCTCATTAAGAAAACAAAATATTATCGACCACATTTTGAGATTGAAGTCATAATTCTGTTTTGAGAAATGTGGAGAGGCACGGCTGCTGTTCCCTGTGAGTCGGTTTTAGTAACAGGGAAAGAAATGATTTGTCTTAGAACATAAACACAGTCATGAGTGCAACGATGTTGAAAAGCTTTTGGTCACATGTGAAAACACAAACTTGGAAGAGTGCATTTGTACAAAATACAATGACAGTGAACAGATGCAAGCTTATCAATAGTTTACCCTCATACAATAAAGAAGATGTGTGCCGTGTCACACGACGGCCCATCGACTTGTTTCACTAACTTATCTGCACGAGGCATTTTGCAAACGTGGCTTTTTATCTTGAAAGAACAAAAGTAAGCTCCACATTTCGACTTTCTTCTCAAAATAAATTTTTTACTTTAATCTGGAAATTTCAACTTTATTGTCCAAATGATAAAACAATCAGTGTGAAATACAACTACAAACGTTGGAACACCACATTTGTTTTTCAAAGAAGAAAGAATTTTTACTATCTTGTATTGGCTGAAATATTTATGTCTTTTAAAAAAAACTGTCATCGCCACATGGTTGACATTGTTTTTATCTTTATCATCTAGTCTGCTGTCAGTAACTAAAACTGGACTTGTTTGTAACCCAAAAATAAGAAATGACCTTGTTTTATCGTGAGACTAGGTGTAGAGGTGTAGGTGACTTTCTTGTCCGAGTTATTCTTGTGACTTTGTTAATGTAATTGATATTTAACAGTTAACCAATTTAACACAAAACTGAGTTTTCCTGCATAACTATTCAAGCCAACAAACAAATGACTTCATCCCAGACCTCTCCTATCTTAAATCAGAATCAGAATACTTTATTGATCCCTGGGGGAAATTATTTTTGTTACAGTGCTCCATTATAAACCAACATTAAGACAAGACAGACAATACACTAACTAAGAATAGTACAATATATACATATATATATATACATACATACATACATAAGTCACTCATAAATAAATAG
>NW_005187719.1:119827-126796 GCF_000239375.1 Pundamilia nyererei
TTGGCACATAGCGGGGGGTGAGGTGAATCAGGTTATGATCTGACCTACCAAGTGGGGGGAGGGAGGAGGAGCTGTATGCATCCTTGACGTTAGCATACAGTAAGTCTAAAGTTTTCTCTCCCCTGGTGGGACAGTCCACATATTGTCTGAATGTTGTGAGTGTATTGTCCAGTGATACATGGTTGAAGTCACCCGAGATCACAATAAAGGCACTCGGGTGCTGAGTCTGTAACCGAGCTATGGCAGAGTGGATAGTGTCACATGCAGCTGTGGGGTTAGCAGAGGGAGGAACATAAACAGCCACCAAGATGACGTGAGAGAAATATATAGCCAGCCAGTTATCAGAAAAGCCACCCTGATCTCTCAGTTACTGCCCTCAGGTTGAGCTGATAGCACACTGGCCTGAAGAGAAAGATAACCCACAGGAGCACTGTTTTTCCATTCATACTCTGTGTGCTTGTGTGCATTTAAAATTAATATGTGTATGCATTTTTAAACTCTGTTTTCAAATGTGCATTAGTTATTGATAAGAAAAGGTTACCAATCCTTCACAGGGCTAAAAACAGAGACAACCATTCACACCTACACTTTACAATTTATAATCACCAGTTAACCTAACCCCATATATGTCTTTGAACCGTGGGAGGAAGCACCCAGAGAGAACATGTACCTTCCCCACAGAGAAGCCCCAGACTGGATTCTAACCCAGTGCAGAACTATCCTGCCCCATTTTTAGGGACCTGCCAGTTTTGTGAACGCTCAGTGGCTTTTCTTGATGATGTTAACTTTCACCACAGGTTCTTCCAAGATTTCAGCAGGGTGGCTACCCCATTAACTGAACCAAAACCCCTACCAGTTGGTCATTGAAGACCTGAAAAAATAGTCCAGGCTAGGTGCTGTACTACCACAACGCTGCAATAATAAAATGCACTGAAACTGCATTTTGGTGTTCATGAAGTCCACCTTAGCAGGCATGAACAAATGCTCAGACTTATCTCTGGACAGCAGTCATTCAGCTAAAAGCTATGATAAAACCTGATTCAGAACCTTATGTTAACTCTCCTCGTCCTCCTCCTCAGAGCTCAGCACAGGCATGACGATGACTCCAGAGAAGTTACCGTCCACACCTGAAGTTTTTACTGGTGAGTTAGAGAAAAGTGGGGGATTTCTCACTCAGTTTTTGGTTTTCTGGCAACAAAGCAAAACAGAATCCTCTGACTATGCAAAGATTCCCTGCTGGGAGGGTCACTGGGATCCTACTGTCACGTTTTAGAAGTTCAAGTATGATTGCCATGAGTGGTCCTCACGCAGGTACTGGGGGGGCAGCTAGGGTGACCTCAGAGTTAGTCACAGCAGCCCTGTTTCATTCAGTGCACGAACGGCCTGAAGTGCTTGTGCTTCTGTGTTTGCAGAATGAAAGAATTAAAGGAGACTATTATAAACTCATGCACACCTGGAATTGTCTTTTTGTCCAAGTGTGCAACATAACCAACGCAGCCGGGCCAAGCCCATCTCTCTGCTTCTGTCTGGAGAAGATACCCGGTTCCCAGTCTCTGGGAACGGTTCTCTGACATTAAATCACAAAGCGTAACCTGTCTCTCTCTCTGTCTGGCAAACAGTCCGAGTAAATCAGTCTGCTCCTATTTGAGGCCCTGAGCTCCCCTCTGGTTCTTGATCACACTTGGTTTAATGTTCATAACCCAAACAATGATTGGAATAAGAATTGCATTTCCAGTTGGAGTCTCACTTGTCAATACCATTTCCCCTACACTGTAACATTCACCATCCAGACCTGTAGAACCACCCGCACGGTCTCACTAAACCAGAAGCTCTTGAGAAATGTAGAAATGTTTTGGGGGGGGGTTTAAACATAGCGGCTAAGCCACTGAGGTGTTGGATGGTGGGGTTGCCACTGTTACAAATGATGCTTGAGAAAGTCCAATAACTCCAGCCATACTTAACTTGTCGGTTTAACACATTTATTGCTCATTAGTAGCTGCTTTTGTTGTTCAGCAATTCCTCTTAGTATTCAACATCATTTAACATACATCACAACAGTGCAGCAGACAAACAAAAAGCGTTCCCTAGCAGCAGACATGAGGTAACAAACACAAATGGCTCCTACAACAACCATCAAGTGAAGCTCTGCTCTCTCCTATAATCTAAGACCACACTGTACTGTGTTTATTCTGCTCTACAGCCCTTTCTTCGATATTGGGCTTCTTGTTAGTGTGTGCATGTGTTCTGTTTGATTTACAGTAAACATCAACATTTAAATGTCCCCCAGCATTGATGGAAATCTCAGTCTAAGCTAGCCTGTCATCTTTTCATACCCTCCCTGGTGAACTTGATGTGATCAGTGTAATGTTCGGAGATTTGATTTTCACCCAGGTGTCATCCACATACCTGAACCGATGTCTTGGTGGTGTTACAGGGTAGGATAACAGTAGGGTGACCAACCGTCCTCTTTTCCCCCAAGATGTCCACTTTTCACATTCTGTCCGGGGCGTCCGGGAGGATTTTCGAGATGGATGAAAATGTCCGGGTTTTCCTACAGGCCTACAGAGGGCCCATATGTGCAACGTCATCCCTGAACTGCTGTGTTGTAAGTGGTTGTTCCGCGCTCACAGACAGGACAGAGCGCAAGCGGTGCGCTGAAAAGATGCCAACGCGCAAGTGCATCTTTTCAGACAAACTGCAAAAGAAATTTGTGGTCGGAATAAATGGGAGGCGTAGTGCACTGTGTGCAGAGCTGGCACATACGTTTGTGTGTCTAACAAAGGTGCCGGAGATCTTGTTGCTTACATGGACACAGAAAAACAAAAAGGCTGTGCGAGGCGAAAATTCATCTAGTAAGTTGACTGAGTTCTTTGTTACACCCGGGAAAAACAAGGATGCTGTTGTATCTGCAGTAGAAGGCGCACTGGCATTTCATGCTATGAAGCATCACGATAGCTACAGATCCATGGATTGCACTAGTGTGTTGCTAAAGAAACACAGCTAAAAAGTTCAGTAGTGCACCAAGACTGAAGCTATTGTCAGTGATAGTGCTACATTCAGTGGAAGTCACTCTTGAAGCTCTTTATGAAATCCAGTACTGTGGCACTTCTCAGACTTAAGTAACCATGGAACAGGGAAAATATTCCCAGTCATACTTTGACTGGAAGAATGGTGGCGTGCAAACAAAATTAATTAGGTCAGAAACGCCAAATGAAACAGCAGAAACCATTGCACTGGTAATTTTTCTTATAACTCTCATATATACTCAATTGTATATAGCATTTGTATTCTATTTTATTTGATTGTATATTGTATTTTATTCTATTCTATTGTGTACAGTTGTGTACATTCAGTAAAAGGACTAGATGTTGTCCCTGATAATTGTCAAAAGAGCTTGCAAAGAAATTGGATGACTGGATGACTGAGAACCTTCACAGACATACGTCCCTGATAATTGCATTGCTTTAAATGGCAAGAATTTTGAGGGATGGCTGTTATAAGAAAAGGCAGCCCAGAAACTTTAAAGGCAGCACACATTGTTGTGTGCCTCAACTTTCGGTCTTTTACCCAGGCTAATCTGCAATTTATTTATTTTATTTTTTTTTTGGGAATTAGAGATCTGATCTAGATTATCATATTAAGATTTGGGACACATCATCAGTAGTGGACCTTGGATTCATCGGGTGTTTCGGCCATTATCACTAGACACCCTCATCCAGGAGGCCCTGCCAGGGTTGATCAGGCCCTGGAGTGTGTCTGGTTTATGTTAAATTGTTATTTCTCTCCTTCTTTCTTCTGTTAAGTTTCCTACAGTTTATTTTCTATCTATTCACTGCAACTGAGGAACAATACTTACCTCTTTAGCATTTATGGAGCCTCACTTCTTCAAAGGGATAGAAAAGGTGATCGAGAGAAGTAAGACAAAGGGGACACGATAGGAGAAGGGAGAGCCGGAAGGGGGGCGCTCGATCTGGCTTCCCACACCTCCACGCCGGATCGGGCTGTACGCTCTACCTCCCCACTGCCTCCCAGAAAAGGGAAGAAGAGCAGAGGGGAGAAGAGCATAATATTTTCTTTTCTCTTGCGGTTAGCTGACTGCCTTAGCTGCCCAAGTGAGGTCAGCCCTTTTTAGCCATAGCCAGTGACTGGTCCTCTCAGCAGTGTTAGCTAGTTCTCTTATAGCCTGCCGTTGCACCTGTCCTCTGATCCCAATCTCTCTAAGCAGTTTTGCTGTTGTACTGGCAACAAAGCCCCTGCACCCCACTTCCATCGGGCGCACCTTGATCTTCCAGCCTCTGCTTCAGCTGCCAAGTTGGCATACCGCAGCTTCTTACACTCAATTGCTTCCTCCCATGGTACTGTCAGCTCAATGACATACACAAGGTTTGGGGAGTTAGACCAAAGGACGAGGTCTGGTCGCAGAGTAGTTGTTACGATCTCTGTGGGAAAAATTAGCCTCTGATCCAAGTCCGCTTGCATCTGCCAATCCCTGGCAACCTTCAGCTGGCCAAGATCTGGTGTTGAAGGGCTTGTCCTCGACTTGTCTCCCAAATGCTGCTGAAAACTGATGCCCCTCTTGGCTCGTGAAAGGTTGAGCGTTGATGGATTTTCTTTTGCGCTCAACTTTCTCGGCTAGACAGATGAGATGCTAGATGTGCTTGAGTGTTGCTGGGACTGTACACAGGGGGCAGGCTGGGTCCTTTCCAAACCACAGCTGCAGATTTATTGGGGAAGGTAGAACATGGTACGTCGCTCGGATGATGAAACTTAGTCTATTAGACTCCATTGAGGTCTGCGTTATACCACCGTCCCAGGCTCTTTCTGGACTTCTCTAAGACTGTTGGAATTGGTTCTCCACTGATATAGAATTGCTCGGCTCTCAGTTTTCCTTTTATGATGGAGATGCTGCCAGATTTACTTGGCTTAAACTTCATTCTTGCCCATTCATGTTTTTCTAGAGCTTCTGTAGCAGTCACCTAGTACATGGTTTTGTTGTTGTAATAGTGGTCATGTCATCCATGTAGGCCCTAATGGGAGGAAGATGAAGGCCACTCTTTAACCTTCCACTACCCACTGAGATGCCCGCATGACCAACTCCATTGCCATGATAAATTCCCTGAGGGGAAATCGTGCAGCCTGCCATAACTCCAATTCCCAGGTGCTGCCAGGCTGTGGTGGTGTTCTCAGCTGTCACACAAAACTGTAAATCCTGAAAGTAGGTCTTCACCAGTCCTGTGATGTGGTTTGGTATGCTGAAATAGTTGAAGGCCATCCACAAGATTTCGTGGGGAACTGACCCAAAGGCGTTGGCAAGGTCTAAAAAGACCACGTGAAGATTCCTTTGTTCTTTCTTGGCACTTTGAATCTGGTGCCAGACGACGCTGGCATGCTCCAGACATCCTGAGAAGCCCCGGATGCCGGCCTTCTGCACTGATGTGTCAATATAGTTGTTTCTTTGCAAGAAAGTAGATAGTCTTTGGGCCAAGACACTGAAGAAGATCGTTCCCTCTACGTTCAGCAGGCTGATCTGGCAAAACTGGCTGATGGATGAGTTCTTCTCCTTAGGGATCAGAATACCTCCTGCTCTTCGCCAAGCCTTTGGAATCACTCCTTTCTGCCACGCTACCTTCATCAGCTTCCACAGGTATTTGAGAACTCATGGGGTGTTTCCATAGAGCCTATATGAGATGCCATTAGGTCCTGGAGCCAATGCTTCTCTTTCCTGCTTCGCTGCCTTCTCCACTTTACTCCATGTAGGTGGTCTTATGTCCATTTCATGTTCAGGTGCCTGGATAGATAGTCAGAATAATAACTGGCTCATGCCTCCGATGCTCAGAGTAAGTTTTCCTCAGGTGATTTTCCAGGTCTTTTATGGGCATTTGGAGGCACCCACTCTTCTCTTCAACAAAAAGGCCCTTAACAAAGTTGTATGGGTTGCTGTAGAAAAGGGTCCTTGTCCGTTCTTTCCTCTTACGTTGTCATCTGAGTTGTTCTGCTCTTCGCAGCTTGGTAAGTTGTTGCTTTATTTCCTCCTGCAGGGCAGTGAGTCCCTCCCTTTCTGTCTCATATGCCCTCCTCCACTGCTTCCTTAGCTGTCTTCTCTCTTTAATTAATCTGTCAAATGTCCGCTGTCTCCTGGACTTTGACTGGTTTAAAGGGCCTTTCTGCTGTCTCTGAGTCTTGTTCTTTACCCCAAATCGCTCAGCCCCATAGCTGCAGATTATGGTTCCTTTCAGGACTGATTGTATATAGTATTTTATTTTATTCTATTCTATTTTGTACAGTTGTGTGCACTATCTTATTGGTATATTAGTCCAGTGTTTTGTTTGTTTGTTTGTTTCTAATTTTTCTATGTAACTTTGCACTGTCCACTGCTGTAACAAAACAAATTTCCCACGCATGGGACTAATAAAGGTTATCTTATCTTATCTTATGATTCTGATTCCTCTATAATTGTAATCGTTTTATCTCTAATAATAAAAAAAATCTTCCCGAACTGCTTCACGAGCCACTGTTTTCTTTCATTGCCCCTCACTCCATACACATGTCCAACGTACAGCTCTCACTTCCTTAATCTCGCGAGCCTGCTACCACTACGGCAAACCCAGAAGGACAACAAATACCAAGTGCACACAATATAAACAATAACAACATCGCTCACCTTCTCAACAAAGCCCAAACTCTTCTGGGATTTTCTTACCTTCAGCTCTCCTCCTCCCAGGTTATTCACACTACTGCCTACACCAGGATGGTCAGACATTGCTCTGGATTTTGTTACATGCCTACCTCCATTGGCAGGTAATACTACAATACTCACCATTACTGACCGCTTCTCCATGGCTGCCCATTTTTATTGTACGGTCAGTTACCTTTAGCTATTACAGTTTTTCACAGTCGCTAACAAGCGCCTACCCATACTTCAGATACTTTTTCTAAACTCTTAACACAGACCCACACCTACAAAACACA
>NW_005187719.1:132065-149234 GCF_000239375.1 Pundamilia nyererei
CCTCTTCAGGTTGTAAATCGCGTTTTAAAAAAGTAACTAAGTAACTAAGTAACTAAGTAATTAATTACTTTTGAAAATAAGTAATCAGTAAAGTAACTGGATTACTTTTTGGGGGAAGTAATCAGTAATTAGTTACTGATTACTTTTTTCTAGTAACTTGACCAACACTGGTGAGCATTTATTAAGACAAAGTCATCTGGAACATGAATAATTATTTCCCCAGGAAATGTTCATTATCCGTTATCAAAATGCAGATAGTTTACAGAGAAGCAAAACTGGGTACTTGTTTAGAGCTTCAACTTATGTAAATATGAATGTTATTGTGATTGTCATTGTGATCTTTTGAACTATGCTGGATTAGTTAAGGAGGTTGGTGGGGCCGACATCAGTGCTAAGTTTCTAAGGTGCAGTGGTTCAGCCCTCGTGACAGTTTCATTCAGTTTCTGTAATTCTGCTTCACATTTGTCTCTAGCACATTTTCACTCTAATGCATTATACTGGTCTACACGCTGTACCGTTCCATTGTGATGAGAGAGCTGATGTGAAAGCTAAGCTCTCAATTTACAGACCAGTCTGCATCCTTACCCTCACCTGTGGTCACGAGCTTTCTGTAGTGATCGAAAGAACACGATGGCGACACAAGCAGTGGAGAAAGGGGTGACTTGGTTGGGAATTATTTGTTTTAATGTCTATATTTAGAGTTTCAATGAGTATTTTTTTCACTTTCAATACAAAATTTTCTGTTTATTTATTTCACTTACAATATTCTTTTTCAATGCCAGTATTTTTTTTTTGTTTCATTTTAAACTGGCTTCTTTTTAACCCCATAAGAAATCAGATGAATCAGATGATAGAGCACAGAGAGCGGAGCTGCGGCACTACATGAAGAAGCAGTGATGTGCCACCGATTTCCTGTCCGATCCGATACAAGTAAAAATCAGGGTGGTATCGACGATACTGATCCGATACCGATACTTTGTACAAAAACTTATTTTATTTATTGTGTCTCAAATTATAGCTTCATAATGCTTATAGGACATCAGATTACTTGTTCTTATCACTTAATAATAAACAATTAACATATAGAAATAAGAACCTGAAGTTGTGCTATTTGAACACGTTGCCTGCCTGCAGCACTAAAGGACTCCCTGAGAGACGTCTGTCTCGCCCTAGCAGCACCTGTCCTCCTCTTCAGTTCACCTCAACATACGCTCGTCATATTCTGTGATATGATTTACTCTGAGGTGCTTGATGAGGTTAGTGGTGTTGCCACAACACCTCACTGTCTTGCCACATGTATCGCAAACCACGTCTTTGCTGTTTGTGGAGGTAAAATACGTCCACATATGACTTCGTTTACGCTCAGCTATTGTTGTGAGTGCGCACACCAGGGGCTGCCACACATTTATACAGCCGTGTTTCACACATGACTATGAAAGACGTGAGAGGAAGTAGTTCCTTCCAATGTAGACAATCAGAATGATATAGTTTCTTTCCACTGTGTTCCTGTTAATGATAAACTACACATTTACCCTAAACTACTAAAATATCGATATTTTAATATGAGAATCGCTTCTAGAACATAAATGACTGGTATGGGAGGAATCGATATTTCAGTATCGATCACATCACATCACTATGAAGAAGTCGGGAGTGACATGTGAGGGTGATGCAGGGCATGTATGATGGTGGTGAGACGTGCTGCTGATGAACCACCATAAACAGGTCCCGTGTAGTACTGCAGTAGAGGAAGGCTTCCAGCTTCAGCTTCTTTCTGAACCACGCCCGACAGGGTCTAATATCATATTTCGATAAACACCCCCTGCGTGAACAAGCGACAACCGGCCCATCCGGCTGTTTGATAAAGCGCACCCACAAGCGATTGGCTACGGGTTTTGTGACGTTACCGGATGTGGAGAGAATACAGTGGTCCACCCTAACGCGAGGTGAGTGTTTGTGTCGGCGTGTGGTGTTATAGTTGTCTCCAAGGATGCACCTTAGCTGTTTAAATATCATTGTGAGCAACCTTGACACGCAGCGAATGCGCGGTGTTTGCGGCTGCATGTGTTTCAGCATTACTCTTGCTGGGACCCAGTATGCACAGAACACGTCTGCCTGCCTTGTGCACTTCACACCGGTGCTTATCTGCTCTCAACAACGGTCAACAGTCTGCGCAGCCACGACGGTGCTGCTGTTAGATCTTTTCCTTTCCACTTTCTTTGCATTCTGACGGATTATTGGAGGACCTGTTGCAGCGCTGCGTGTTTCACTCATGCACTGAGTTAGTGCAATGCTAACGCTATTTGTAGGCAGTGATAGACCAGATGCTGGTGCAACCCATTCAGTCCACACATGTAGCGAAATCAAACCGCAGATGATTCTGTGCAATAACGAGAAACGACGCAGGGAAAAAGTATTGAACATACGAAGAAAGGGAGGCGCGAAAAGTCACCGCACCGTCTCAAACCTGTCAGGAATTACAAAGCAATCAGTCCCAACCGGTGGCCTATGAACAAGGTTTAATACAGGACACATCCTGTAATAGGTAAAACCAATGAGCTCTCTCAACATGTACTAGTCTGCTCAAACATGTAACGTCCAACACATGTTTGCAGGCCAAAGGCGTGAGCGTCTCTCCACAAACACCAGACCAACAGTGAAGCTGTTACCGGTCATATTAACATCCCACAGCTCTCTTCTGCATTCAGAATTTATTTATTTATTTTTAGAAAGAGGGGCAATACATATTAATGAGCATGTTAACAAATGTAAATATGCCAGATTAGAGCCTTGGGCTAATTTCCATCTACAGACCCTCTGGGGAATAACATCAATGTTGATAAGATTGAAACTGTTTAGATCTCCCTGCTCTGCTGACACACTGACAAGAACCAAAAATGTCACTTTTAAACGAACCACTCAGTCACTCCAGTTTTCTTTCATTCGGCACACCTCAGCCCTCTCCTGGTTTCCCTTCCTCAAGAAGCAAAATGATATTTAAGAAAGAAAAGTGTTACTTTTCAAAACCCCGTGTACTTAACTATACTTGTTTACTTGTTTCTTATGTAGATAGTTTGTCTTGTGAAAAACTCGTGATGAGTTGAACCTTCTAAGGCATAGGTGTCAAACTCTGGCCCGCAGCCTAATTACATTTGGCCCGTGAAGCCACACCAAGTTACTATCAGAGCTGGCCGACTGGTATCAGACAGCTAATATATATTGTTTAGTACTAAGCTTTGCTTGTTCCATATTCAGTTTTTCAGCACAACGTGTTTGAGTCCAGAAGAAAAGATTCATTCTCATATCTGGAGGAATAAATATATTTAATAAATATTAACGTTAGCCCGCGACTTTGTTCCAGTGTTGAATTTTGGCCCACTGTGTGTTTGAGTTTGACACCCCTGCTCTAAGGCCTCTGCATGTCAGCTAAACAGACTCAGCTGCAGTTAAACTTCCCTATTATAGAGGTGCAGCCATTGATTTCTTGCTCAGTCTGAGGAGCCACTTGCGCTGATATAAAACTGCCAGGCTGAGCCTAACATTTTGGCTCATTAGCTTCAGTTATATTTGTCATGTGCACGTTAGCACAGGGTCAAAATGTATTTGACGAGCAGAAGACAGTCACTCAGCAGGACAGTAAGGGTTAAGGGTCAGTAAGAGGAAGGGTTTTCATTTTTATTTAAATACTAACAAAAAAATAAGAATGGGGTGACCAGTGCAGAGTGTATTGTGTACCTGAGAAACTGCAGGACAGCTGTGTGCATCCTGTGAAGTGTTGTGGTTGAGGTGTCGACTTGGTGGTAAAATCTGTTTTTGAGTCTTGTAGTCCGAGCAGACAGAACCTGTAACGTCTGCCAGATGGTAACAAGGAGAACAGCTGATGTGCTGGGTGGCTGTGGTCCTTGGTGATGCTGTGTGCTTTACGGAGGCAACGCTGGAGATAAATGTCCCGAATGGCAGGAAGCCTCATGCCAGTGATGTGCTCTGCTGCTTTCACCCTCCGGAGTGATTTCCGGCTGCTGGCACAGCAGCTTTGTACCAGACTGTGATGCAGCTCGTCAGCAAGCTCTCGATCGCACACCTGTAGAGGTTTGAGGGGATGTTGGCGTTCATGCCAAACGTCCTCAGCCTCCTCAGGAAGTAGAGTCATCGTTGTCTGTGATGAGGCCTTTGATGGTTGTGTCATCCGCAAACTTAATGATGGTGTTGGACTCATGTTTAGCCACACAGTTGTGTATGAACAGGGAATATAGGAGGGGCTAAGCACACATCGCTGTGCTCATATGGATTACCTGTGCTAGGTTTGGACATGTTCAATCTTAGCAGCCACCATAAACACAGGATACATATGACTGAAAATAAGGGAAACCAGACTTGGATGCATTCACAGAATGTGCATGTATGTGTCTTTGCCTGTGTTGGCAACCTTTACCATCATTAGCTGAGCTGTCTCATGGATGTAGGCGGTGATATTAATAGTACTTGTTCAACTGTATGTGTGTAGGAGAGGGGGTCAGGGGGTCACCATATGTTTTGCTATTAAAAATGACAAAATGTGTTTTTTCTCTTTCAGAAAATTGGAAATGTGTAAGACTGAAGCCTCTCAGAAGCTTTTAGGTTGTGTCCTGTAGTTACCACAGAATTCATGGCAAACCATGAATACTTCCTTATTAAAACACAGACGCTCTCTGTATACTGACCAGATCCTCGTCATTATTTTCAGGAAAGAAAGCAAGCATGAGGATTTCCAACAG
This sequence comes from Pundamilia nyererei, assembly GCF_000239375.1. Lineage (NCBI taxonomy): Eukaryota > Metazoa > Chordata > Actinopteri > Cichliformes > Cichlidae > Pundamilia > Pundamilia nyererei. Next base: position 136,820 of record NW_005187719.1, read on the forward strand.
TCACCTGCAGCAGCTCACCATCTTCACCACCGTGCTGACGGGTGCAGGGATCGGCACAATGTACTACCTGCTACAGAGTGAGTACAAAAGCTCTGTAGTGCTTCATTTACAGTTAGTGAAACTTTTCATTTCAGCAGCTTCGATCATGTACTGTCGCGCTCAGAAATGTGTCATTTGAGAGTGTAGAAAAATTCAACTTGACGTTAACTTCAGCTGCACTCCTGAGAGTGAATTCTTCTTCAGGTTTTCAGCTCCAGCTGACCTGGGCTGACTTCAGGATTTAGCACCACTCTGTGGTTTGTTGCACATGTTCAAAAACATGGTGATCTAATTACTGTTTGAATGTCATCACCTGTTTTGGTGGTTTAACATAATTTAAGTTGGGTTTAACCTCCTAAGACCTGAACTCTTCCACAGCAGCATTTTTAATTTCTCTTTGATATTTGGGCTGATTGGGACCTGATGAATGTAAAAACAAACTATTACCAGATTATTTTTTTATCTTTTTGTTTTTAAGAAAAATGAGAGCCACATATGAGGATGTTTGTTTAAAATTTTGAAAGAACAGTGGCAGCATAATGTCCTCGTAAGTGGATATCAGGCCCTTATAGAGCAAAATTGAGTATTTTGGTCTAAATAACCCAAAATGTGATGTCCACATATGTGGACGCAGGTCCTAGGAGGTTAAAAGAAATGATAAAAGAGAGGTGCATGATAATGTACTTTTAGTAATTGTAAACATTTTGCACGTTACGTGTGCAGTGAGTGAATGATAAAGCCTAACCCTTCTTGCTCTAATATCTGACCCTCTTCTACCTCGACAGCTGACAACACGACTTTGCAGTTGTGGTGTCCTCTTTTAGAAACAATCTGTGAGCACATTGTCATTCAAAAAGCAGCTAAACGCTCACATCACTACGCAGGATGGTGGAAATCCTGCTAGGCATTTCTGCCTCACCCACCTTTAATGATGCCCTTTAGCTCAGGTGCTCCTTGAAGGCCTTTGCCTCGGGGAGCCACAGTAAACATCTATGGGTGGCATCAGCTGAGGACCACCAGCCAAGGATGTTTATCCCCTGTTGTTTAGCCCCCAGACCTTGTGCGATCTCTGTAATCACAACCACATGCTGGCTTTATGCTTCTGCTGCCAGTTTTCTGGTGGCTGGCATCAGCGCTGCTCCCGTGCAGCGTAGACTGCAGAGGAGGAGGAGTGAAGTTGAGGAGCCAACAAAGCCCTGATACCTGACTTCCAGTGAGCATATTACAGCATTTCAGTCAGCCTCCCGAGACTCAGCTGCCAGGTCGAGTACTTGGATTGCTTCCTCTCATTGCCAACCTCAAACCCTCCTCCCACATCAACAAAGAGAATCGTAGCAGTTTCAGAGCTGGATCTCTGCCCCTTCATCGCTTTTCTTGCCAGCCTCACCATCATTTGCTTGATCTGTCTCCCTCTTTCCTTCCAGCCCTGGACGACCCTTCTTCTCCGCACATGTCGTCCATGAAGTTAAGCTTAGCTTCGACCTGGCCATGCACTGAATGCTTCAGAATGATGCTGAGGTCGTTCTCCAGATCTTGCAGTTGCAGTCACTTCCCTTTCTCTCGGCGACTTGACTGCCTGTGTCCACTCTGGTTCTTTCCTTTCTCTATTTTCTGCTCACTTTAGCGTTTGTTGGTGCACAACGTGTGTTTACGTGCTGCTGCCTTCAGAGGGACTACTTTGCACCGTTGGTTCGCCTGCCTCCACTTCCTGCCTTCTGTCTTGCGCTGTGGTTTGAAACCTTGGCTTTGAGTCCCACTTGTCTGGCCTGTTATTACTGTGCAGTGTTGCTCCTCGCCCTTTTCCTTGCACTTGCATCTTCCCTGTTGTATCTGCAGCCCTCTGCAGGTAGTCACCTCTGCCCACTCGTATCTGCACTACCTCATTACCTTGGAGAGCCATGGTCAGTCTGATAGGTCTACTTTTATGGGACTAACTTTGTTAAACTGTCATTTGGGCAGCATTTTATTTTATTTCCCTCTTAGATGGTTTTTATTTGATTTGAAGCTCCTTGTGATTTGCATTTTGAAAGGTGATATAAATAAAACTTACTCACCGTGTAAACCAAAGAGCCACTCGCTGAGGCACAAACTGTTATGGCAGTGTCTTGATGAGTGACGAAACGTCCTGTTTCCTGTTCCAGTGCTGCAGCTGATCAGAGTTAATTAACTCTGAGTATGTTCACCCGGAGTTAAGTGCACGTGTGAGTAGAGAAGGAAAGCAATCGTCAGTAGAACCCCAATACTGCCGTTCACCATGGTAACGATTAAATAAAGAGCAGAGCCTCCATTTTTATTCCATGTCAGCGGTGACCACGATATATCATTTTATTATAATTTACACACTCATCATTCAGCCTGCTTGGACTTTGATCACAGTAAGTAGAACATTTGATTTAAACTTGAATTATTCAGCTGCGACCTTAAAGGACCAGAAAGTGAAATTCAGCCACAGTTTAATGACGGTGAGATTAACCCAGACAAGACCTCATTTCCCAGTTCCAGTTGGGCCAAAGGTTTTTCCATCAGTGTGACTGCTTATTAAAGTTAATAGATCTGTGATGTAATTATAATAAGAGTTCGTGTTAAGTACAAAAAATAGCAAAGTAACGATTAACTGGGATTTCATTGATTGGAAAAACTTCTCTTGCTCTGCTACGTGATTTGATAGCAAATCTATGAATGAGAGAATGAATCTGAGTGTCAGCAGGTGGGGAGAAGTTGCTTGATGAAGAAAACCTGCCAGCCAGCATGTTTACTTCAGACTCTGTTGCCTTGGTAACTGACTTAGCCCTTATCACAGACTTAACAAATTCAGAGTTTTAGCTGAGCCTACTTCCTGGAATAGGGCCAGCTATACCGTTGCCTCGATGTTCTCCATTGTAGCCGTGTGCAATAGCAGCAAGACACAGAACACCTTGGAGCTTGGATGCTCAGACAGCATTTAATCGACCATTCCTGGAACAAACATGAATAGAAACGGGACAGGAAAAATTTGCCGCTTCCATCTGTTTGAGAAAGTGGGTACAGAAGTTGGATCACAGAAGGTCTCAGCACAATTAACCTGCTGTTTAAGGGAAGAGAGCTTAATTTACCCAGCTTCAGTCCAACTCTTCATACTGGAGACCTACTGGATGTCTGCACTGTGATGGTTACTGGAGCCTGTTGCTCCGTCTGCTCTCATCCACTAGCCACTGAACAATGCTTTATAGGTTGTGTCTTCTCCCCTTCTCCATCTCTAGCCTTGGTGGGGCTTTTCTCATATTGTTCCCCTGCCACTAAGAGTACAGTTTATTCTCTTGCCTTCTGTCTGATAAACCTTATCAAGTGGTGACCAAGGCTGTGAGTCTTTGCTTGGCAGATTCTTAGAGATCACCAACTTTCAGTGCTTCCCCAGAACTTCCCTCCCTGCTAACATACGGGGGCACTGCTCCTTGTGGTTGTTCGTTTTGTAGCCAAGCACCTCAGCGGTCACTGCTGCTGTGGTCTAGATCAGCTGATTCGTTTTGGAGATGGTTGCAGTAGGGATTGTCTGTAATGCTTTGTTCACATCTTTTAGTAGACAAGATAAAACGTAGATAAAACTTTATTAATGCCTCGGGTAGGTTCCTCTGGAAAATCCAGTTTCCAGTAGCAGAACATTGACAGACATTTGCATAGTAAAAAAATTAAAATTAAAAATAAAGAGGGGAAAACCCAGCGTGTCATAAATAACAGATATGAACTCTTTCTGAGATGGATACAAATATAGGAACATATCAGCCGTCTTCAAGCCTCTGGAAGTAGGACATCTGAGATTGAACAAAGTGTCTGATCTGAAGCTCTCTGAGAAGATTTGTGTGCAGGAGATTGAATGTTTCAGAGAGTTTCATGAAAGATACAAAGCACCTACTGCACCAATCCTGAAACACAGAATCGCTTAAGGATGGTTGAAAAACATAATGTGGTGAGACTGGACTCAAAGGAGAACAGTCAGTCTCACCGGTGTTTTTTCATCTGAGTGTGTGCCTCACCACCGGATTATCAAATGACTTAATGGAGGCCAAGGGAAGTGGAGATCCAAGTATTGCCAAGACAGATGTGTCTTTAACAGGAATCGGAAATTAAACCAAAACATGGTCCAGCATATATTAGATGCCCAATAGTAATACTGGAAGTCATGCTTAGACTTGTGGAGACCAGAGTTTTTCACTCAAGGGTGTTTGCCCCTCCATGTGTAAAAAAAAAAAAAATGAAAAAGGCGTGGAAGTGTTGCAGTGTTTACGGTGTATTCAGTTCACTTTGCATCCTGCAAACATACGGAGTAAAAATGTAGAAAATAGGATGTATAGATTCACATGACAAGAAGACCAGGTGATCCTCTACATACAGGGATACTTTATGCATGACTCCTCTCCTCCACTTCCCAGAGACATCTGCTCAGCCTCGTAGCGTGGCCAGTGGCTCTATATCCACATCAAAGAGTAACGGGCTTGAGGGGACACCCTTGCTGGGTTTGGAGGTTAAACAGCTGTGACTGCTGGGAGTTTGAAAGGATTGAGGGTTTAGGGCAATTTTATCCAAAAATAAATTTTGGGTCCAAACTTGAATTTTCCCAAGCTTGAGAATAGATACTCGCACTCCACACAATCAAACGCCTTCTTTGTATCCAGGGAGCAGATACAGTCTGGAGTCTCCGTGCGAGGAGAATATAATATATCAAACGGATGACAGATACTGGTTTTTAATAAAGCTGGTTTGATCTTCAGATGCGATTGATGGTAAAACGATTTCCAGCCTATGCACTAAAACTTTGGTCAGTGAGTAAGGAGACTGACCTGTAAGATGAGCATTCAAGTGGATCTTTACCTTTCTTTAGAACAACAGTCATACATGCTTCATAGAACGATGAAGGGACTTTGGCTGACTCCTTTAAATATGGCAATGCTACACACAGTTGAGGTGAAAGCAATACTGAGAATGCTTTAAAAAAATCAGGAAATCCATCTTGGCCCGGAGACTTTCCAGACTGATGAAATCTTAACTTCCGCCTGTTTTATAGGTTCCTTTTTATAGGTTACATTTCGGAGAGAGCGTGGGATATTCAAAGAATTAAAAAGTTCTCCATCAGAGTTTTCTCCTGTGGAAGCTCAGAGGTATAAAGTTGAGAATTGAGAGACCTGGATGTGTTGTTACTCTAACATGATCTGAGGTGATGGTACCATTGGTCGTTCTGTTTTTGGGAATATGCAGTTTTGCCTGGATACCCTTCAGCTGGTTGGATAGCATCCTGTCAGCTCTGTCTGTGCATATAGAACAAACTCTTACACTTTAGAAGCTGACATTAAACTGAGTGTTGAAAGGATGTCAAACATAGTCTGCAGCATTACCGTCTATTATATAATTGTGTTTTTTTTTAATCCTTGCATATAGCTGAAGTATTTCTTTGATTTGGTTAGCTAATTCAAGTCACTCCCTTTTTCCTCATGTTTGCTGAATAAGAAATGATTTGCCCCCTCAGAAAGTCTTTCAGTGTATCCTAAATCGTCAGGCTAAATATCTCATTTGTTGTATTCGTTTGGGGGAAAGCAGATTTGTTTTTCCATGAATTTTAGAAAATTCTTGTCTGCAAGAAGAGTTGAATTAAATCACTAATGTTTTCCGTATTTTGGGGCATCGGGAAGATTCATGATTGGCACGAGAGTTTAACGTATCAGAAATGACCTCATGTTTTTCAAAGCACACATCTGGATCCGTAACGACTGAAACACCTCTGGCTTTGGCCTGACGAGTGGAGTGAAAATGCTGCCCCTCCCCCAGTGAGATGGGTGCTATCCGACCTGCAAATGTGTGTTTCCTGTTTAAATAACACAAAACAATATAAAACAAACCACCGCTGCCCTGCACTGTTTGATGTGTGAGAACATCCTTTTAGCAGGGTGGTTTACACCTCAATATTCCACCTAACGAGTCTACAGCACTACCCAACCTCGACAGAGATTCGTGCACAGATAGAGCCATGCATGTACAATAGGGTAAGGTTCTCCTGCAAACACAAATGAAACCAACACAACCGAGGCCACTGTGCCTCCTAAAACATTACTATTAGAATCAGATCATTCCCACCCCTCCATACTCACTACTCTATAACCACCCCCACTACTTTTCCCCCAGCTGATGACGGCTGCCAAAAGGAAAAGCAGCGAGCTCACCAAAACACTTCCTACCTTATTCAAAAAGAGAAAACAAAAATTCTGTAGAATAGATTCATAATTAAACCTTTAAGCTTCTGGTTGGATATGGCTGTGCCTTCAACCACATCAGAACAGAACATCTTACCAGATACACCGAATGTTGAAAAGTGAGAAAGAAAAAAGTAAAATAAAATCGGCACCAATACGTGCATGTATGTATACAAGTATGCAGAGTGCTGACATGAGCAAATACTTGAAACCACTGCTGAACAGTCTTCCCGTAACCATAGCAGCCAGGTATCATCTAGCCTCCTGCATACTGCAGCAAAGGATAACGTGACTGAGGTAGTTAATAACATAACATGGATGCTCAGGATGATACAAATACAGTGGACAGGTTGTCCACATAATCCCTCGCGTCAGCGGCTGAGCAAAGCCATCCCTTCTCTCTGCTGGTAATGTTATTCCAACTTCCCTCCCCGCCGAGCCTCGCGGATCAGAAGGTCCTTTATCTGATAGCGATAAAGGCGAATGATTACAGGCCATGGCCTCTGAGCTGAGTTTGGCTTAGCAACAGGTGAGCGACGGGCTCTGCACCCACCTTCGATGGATTCCACCAGACCTGCATGTTCTGTCGGCTTTCCAGGTCATTAACGCTGGCCACCAGTTTAGCATTGCTTTCACTAAAACTGGAACAGACATCCTCGTAATTCTCTAACCAGCTAACGTCTATACAAGTATAGAAGTGTGACGCTTATGTTCTGAATAAAAGGGAATAACTGTCTCCTCGTCCTATCACATCCCTGCCAAACTCACTCCATATGAACCTTTTTAAAAACTAAACTCTTGGTTTGTGCTCTGTGAACGCTTATTTTAACTTTAAGTTTTGAGTAAAAAGAGTAACTGTTTCCATTCATACTTTAAAATGTTGTATTATTTTCTAGCTTTCCTGTTTTTGTTCACTCACATATATCATTCTGTCCGCTGTCTACTTAGAGAACTTTGCTGCGTCAGACTACCACAGGCTGGCTTTGCAGGAGTTGGAGGCATGTCCAGTTGCCATGGAAAGCCTGGGGGCACCACCTTTAAAGGTCCACAACATCCATCTGACTGACAGATACAACCGTGTAGATAAGCACACTGCACAGGTACTGTCCTTTAGGAGGGCAAGTGTGCCAATAACACAGACAACCGATGCTGTCATCCCTGACTTCTTTCTTTTCTAGTTTTGCATGTGCAGCTAAACTGGTTTTCCTTCTGCGTATAATTAAAGTATTTGCTTACAAGTAGCTTTTTAAAAATCTCTAGATGTGTAGAAACCACATAGTGAGCAAATGTAAATCACAAACTCAATCCTATTGCAAAGAACTCTGAATGTATTGAGTACTGAGTGTAAATTGTTTTGCAGATAAAGATTCCTGTGACAGGGATTAAAACCGGAGGCTATCTGTGTGCGTCTTCACTGAGGGATCCCAACACAAACAGGTGAGACAGTTGTGCCACAACTGAACTGCTGAATTTGTATTCAGCTTATTTTGACATAGTGATGTGACTGACGGGCGCCAGTTTAGCTCAGTAGGTGAGCAGAGTTAGGCTGACATCAACATGACTGACATGCAGACGCTGCCATTCGTGATCAGCATATTACATTTTAGTGTGTGTGTGTGTGTGTGTGTGTGTGTGTGTGTGTGTTATATCATGCATATAGTGCCGTTGATATTTGAGTTGTATTTACATTTTCGATTAATGAATAACTAATGGAGAAAAGCAAAAATCCTTATTTTTGAAAATATCAGAGAATAATGTAACACTTCACATGCTTTATTGTAGAGTGTTGTGTTGAGCTGACACATTGACAGTAGTCATTTTTTAGTCATTTTAGGACACTTTATATTGTAAATAGGGATGGGTACCGGTGTCCGGTGCCATGATGGCACCGGTTCTGACATAAACGGTAGTAACCAGACCGAAAAGCAGCGCACATTTCGGTGCTTTATTTCGGTGCTTTTTTTCCTGAGCTGTGATACACTTCTAGCCAATCATTTGACGTTTCCGAGGATAGTAGGCGGGGCCAGGTACGTACGTTCTGTTAGAGCAGAGCTACAGATTAAAAATGTCCAAGGCGAAGCGGTCAAAAGTCTGGCTGTACTTCACAGCAAAAGATGCAAACTCAGCAGCAACAAGTGCTTTAAGCTGATACTGTGATACTGTCAAAGGAGGTAACACCTCGAATCCGATGAAACACCTGGCGACGCATAGCGTTTTTTTTAAAGCCCAGAAATGCACCGTATTTGATAGCTTGCTGCGAGACCTCACACCGAGCACATCTACTGCGGGTGGGTTGCCTGTTATGCAACATCCCCCAAAAACATGAAGAGGAGAGTCCTGGCCCCTAGCCCTGCCAGTGTAGCAGAAATGATGACAGATGATGGTGGCAGCAGCCGTTCTTCTCTGCGTGAGTAGCTAATTTACGTTGAGTAGGCTAACCACGTTATTACATTAATGCATGTAAGGTGAACTAGCAAACATCATCATAGCTACATGCAGCTGTCCTCTTGTTTGATGGCAGATACTCCCTTCACCCTGGACAAAAAGGCTAAAATGACCAAAGAAAAAGTGGAAAACAGCTGAACATGAGAGGTTTAGGACAAAGTTTGTGTTTTTTCCATTGTTTAAGCACTGCTTCCAGCCAAGAGTGATACCATATATGCCCCATAGCTGCAGAAAAGGCTAACATTGTTATATTTTTACAAAAAACAGCTGAACATGAGAGGTTTTTGGACCAATTTTGTGTTCTCCATTCTTTAAGCACCGGTTTGAGCACCATTTAAGCACCGGCACCGTTTCAAAAGTACCGATTTGGCACCGGTATCGGATAAAACCTAAACGATACCCATCCCTAATTGTAAAGACCGTGTGTGTTTCAGCGCTGTGCGTCCTGATGTCCTGATAGAAATCTTATGTAATGTGTTTTTGGTACATTCAGTGAATAGTTTATATTCACTTTGTAACTGACTAACAACCCTTTACCATGTTAGTAGTCTCAGGCGTGGGTTCAACTTTAACACTAAAAACCACACAAACACACATCCACACAAATAACAACAAAGCTGAAACAACATCTACGGGTTTCTAGGCCTTGAATCGTATTTGCAGCCGAACACTCTTCAGCACACTGTATGATGACTGCTGTGAAACTGTCCATAATTGTTTTAACCGCCGTCAAAAGCAAATGAAGCAGGATGTGAACGCTAACCATAGGGACTGATGTGAAAGCTTGATGGTCGCTATTCCTCACACGCGTCCGTTACTCCTTGCAGGTGGAATCTGAAGCAAGCAGTTCTAAAGCTCAGGGAAGGAAATGCCATTGACCTGCTGAATCCTCCATCAACTACAGCACAAAGCCACGCAGCAGGACACGCAGACAGGGTAGACGTGGGCAGCTGGCACTGACCAGCTTTATGAACAAACAACTATGCCTGCTAGAAGAAGCAGGCGCTGAAGATGTTTTGAGCTATATTTACTCCACATTCATTGTATGCTCTTCTTTTAAGGGAACCATCAAGAAGAAAAGCTCTGTCAGTGCTGCAGACTGTCAGAGCTGAGTGGACTTGTGCACTCACTGCTGCCTCTGTCACAAATCATGAGAAATGTACAAATATGCACCAATCAATAAATGTTACAAATGTATTCGTTTCTAACATAATTGACTTTCACACAGACTTGCAGATGTGTGTGTCTGTATGTGTTCAGGGGAAACGGTATGATATTCATAAAACAGGACGTAAAGCTGTGGTTTCACTTTTACCGTAACCTTCTGCTTCCTGTGCAGATGTAGAGCGAACGCACAACCACCGATATAAAGAAGGCATGTTTGCCATGCTCGGCTTTCTGTGGTTTCTCTTCAGCTTTTTATCCTGTTATTTTTGCTCTCAGTCTCAGTCAACATTTCCAAAATAACAAATTTCCAAAATAGCAACACTTGAAGCTATGTGTGCGTGTGGATGCATTATCATTTGGTCATAACACTTTTCCTACTGTCACAAAGATTTTCAGACAATGTTTTATGGAGACGGTTGGACTTGTGCACTCAGATCATTACATTTTAGGACAGTGACGCAGTTTTTGTAATTTTGTCTCTGCACAGCACCGCAGTGGATTTTACTTCAACCAGCATGTGATTCAAGTACAGACAAAAGAACCGATTCGTTTCAAGTAAAGAAACTGTTGTTTAATACTTGGATGCAGTCTCGAGTCCATGAACATCACCAAATACGCTTTTCTGTTCTTCCTGTGTTGCTTCGTGCAGGTGCAGCAGTTCCTCCTTTTTTCCTGCCTGTCAGCTTAGACATTGTCGTACTGCACTTAAACTATAACAGCTGAAATAAGACTAATAGAAATGAACACATAAAGAGATAAAAGAAACCTGGGAACAAGAGGAGCCTGTAGAGCATTTATCGAGCTCTGGCTGCAAAAGCTTACTGACAAGACAGTTTGAAAACAATATATTAAAAAGAACAAAGTTCATAACTTCATATTAAAATTTCAGGTCTGGAAAACACATTTGGGTTCAGTTTAATGACAAGTTGGTCTGTTTCTATATTTAAAATTAAATGACACGATGATCTGACATCCTGGCTTCCTCTTGCTGTTCAGTGTGTTGTACCTCATCTCTGTTCGGAGTTGAACGACGAGTTGTTTCGACTTTAGTGTAGATGCTTCAAAGATTCCATACATCCCACATCCTCTTCATGTAACCCCTTCAGCTTATTACACACATCTCATTATATATTAGCATTCTATAGCAGATGTATATGACAACATGAAAACTCTACTTTTATGTCCAGCTTGCACTGGGACAGTTTGTGTGAGGCGGCAGGAATGAGAATCAGCACTTCCAAGTCTGAGGCCGGAAACGGGTGGAGTGGCTGCCCCAGGTGGAGGAGCTTAAGTATCTTGGGGTCTTCTTCACAAGTGAGGGGAGCAGGAGATGTATAGATGGATGGGTGATGCAGCCACTGTGCCGGTCCATCACGGTGAAAAGCAAGCCAAGCATAAAAGCAACCTGTGGTCGTGAGCTGTGGGCAGTGACCAAAAGAATGAGATCACAGATACGAGTGGAGGAAATGAGCTTTCTCTGAATGGTGACTGTCCTCTCAGAGATGGGGTGAGGAGTTCATCTGTGAAGGGCTCTTTGGTAGACTCTGTACTCTGTACTCATGATGCATGCTCAATTATCCAGGTAGCTTTTAAACCAAAACACGCTGCGTCAAAAACGGGTCCACCCCAAGGATCGGGTCCCCGACACAGAGTATCATAGTGTACGCTGGTAAGTGCAGGAGGACGGCCAGGATTTATACATCGGGGAACCAAACAACCTCTGGCTACAACACAGCAGAGCCACCTCGTCAGGCCAGGACTCTGCAGTCTGTTCACACCTGCAGGCCAGTGGACACTCTTTCAATGATGAGGATGTAACATCCTGGACAGGGAGGAACGCTGGTTTGAATGGAGGAGGGGCCTAAGGGTCCATCTGTCACCATCTTACAATGCTGTGATTGCAGCCATTCCCCAACTCTCTGTGAATGGGACTCATGGTTATTGATCAGTGGGCTTTGATTATTATTATTATTATTATTATTATTATGTTTATCAATTATTGAATTAATTAAAGGAACTGACCTCCCAGCCCATTGTTCATTCAGTCAGCTGGTTTCACTCATTGTGCAAATGTCCTGTTTATACGGTTGGAAACCTGCAGTCAGCTCAGACTGAAAAAGTCACCTGGATGATGAGTAAACACTGAAAACGTCCAGATGAGCAGAATCAACCGTTGGGACTGTGTATGTGTACTAAACATTACCCAGTAGTTCAATTGTTTCACGTATAGAATTGAAACATTTGAAATTAAAGAAACGTGTCTCAGCAGTCAGTGCCGTCAGAATCATTTTATAAATATAAGCAATATCTTTTTCAACATCAGTTGTACCGTAACAACACTTTGATTCGTCTGTTTTTCTGCACACAGTCTAATGGGTGGTGTCCCTGCAGGGACAGATATCAGGTATGAAAAGAAATGATTGTTCAAGGAAATCAGCAGCTGTTTCACACCCCTTCTTTTTTTTATAGTTCCAGGAAAGAGGCACATATGTTCTTGTTAAGTGTGCGTGTGTGTGTGTGTGTGTGTGTGTGTGTGTGTGTGTGTG
>NW_005187719.1:149272-159097 GCF_000239375.1 Pundamilia nyererei
GGGGGGGGGTGTAAATCTGAATCATTTCACCAGCAGCTTTCTTAAGCTTCCTCTTGGCCCATCAGTTTTGTCTGATGTGGCTGTCAAACTGCTCTTTATAGTTCTGTGGTATTATAACTATATAATTGTAGATGTGAATTCTCCAGCTGCTCAGCTTATCCATCTTTATAGACACACGACTGTCCCCATCACGTGGGTTCTTTTATCCCCACACAGCGTCCTGATAAAACAACAAATTGCATTCGTTTCAGATCTCTCGTTTAGTTTGGATATTACTCTTTCCAAAGTGGCAGCAATCTTATGACTGACGTTACCTTTAACTTCTCTTTCCTATTGTTGGAAAGAGAACCAAAACTGAAATATGTGTGCAAAGAGGAAGAAGAAAGGAAGTGGTATCAGATATGATCAACTATCATTATTACACAGGAGTTTTACACCTTTGCAACCTGACATTGTTCTTATTAGCTATTGTGCTTTAGGGCAGTTTTTTAAAGGTTAAAACCGTGCTTTCAGATGTATAGATAATTACAACATTTTCCACACATATAAATGATTTTGTGTGTGTTATTGGCAGAAGTGTTTAAAGCCAACATAAACACAGTTACAACTGAAGTCTAAAGAAAAAAAATCCTTGTTTGCATCAGTCTTCTTTTTGTCTCTTCAAAGTGAATCAGATGGTTTGGAGACTGCTGGAGTCCACCCTTTGTCTCCTCACACTCTACCCTCTGCAGGTCTGCTCTGAGACGTCCCCTTTAAACACTCGCTGATCACTGACACATTCAGTTGCCGTGAATCTTCCAGTGGCTCAGCATTCTTGGGTTCCTTGTTGTCCATTTTGCACTCTCTCCACGGGTGAGTTTGATTGCCTTTAAGACATTAAAATCAAGGACTTTATTTTTTTCAAAAATAGGTGTAATATTTATATGTAACTAAAACTTCTTTATTAACTCTAAATATTCAAAGCTGGAGATGCAGAATAAATGCAGGGGGGAGATGAAGGTTTTTCATCATGTCAAACGAAGCAGAGGGCTGTACTTAAAACTGAAAACCCGTTTTAGTTTTGATATTAACAGTCACGGTAACCTGATTGAAACTTACAAACTGAACTGCTTATGTAATAGGTCCAGTTATTAAATACAGTTTAAAGTATCATTAACATTTTATGATGACGTGTATTTCAACACACACACTTGTTGTGTTGATATTTTCTTATTCTATTGCTTATTGTTTATAACTATTTATGAATAAATAGGCAACCGTAGTGGAAACAGATGTTTCCATGGGAACTTGTGTTATGGAAACATCTGTTTCCATAACTAAACATCTGATCAAAATAATATACACTGATACTGATCATGAGCCTTTAACAATCATAGCATTCAAGTTTACAGTAAGCATGCTTGTGCAGGTATTAAGTGATTTATGAGTTAACATTGTAATAGATTATTTATATGTGCAGGTTTGGTCAAACACACTTTCTCATACACAGCAAAATGTTTCTGTTTAGTGTTTTTATTTAAGTAAAGTAATGGGCACAAGTAAGTGTTTTTGCAGCAGGTTCCTAGTAACAAACTGCTTAAAGATACAATTTAAGATTGTTTTTGTGATGGTCTGTTATGTGTAGACGGTTCATATCTTGTGTCTTTTTATGTGTAAATGATTCATCACTCAGTGTAAACTTTCCTCTGAAAATAGCGATGCACAAAGCCTCGACTGAAAGTGAGTGAAAAGACATCCGATGTCCAGCGACTCTGAAGGATCTTCAGAAAGCTTGCACATCACTGCTGATGAACACTTTTTAAAAACAATTTCAAACCATGACTCTTTGAAAGCAACATTTAAAAAAATTAGGGCTGGATCAAGACTTTTGCACAGGACTGTAACTCATGGCATATAACCCTTTTAATACACTTTTAACTTTAAATCAACCCTTAACTATTCTTAATAATAACAGTAAACCGTACCGATGTTTTAAAGTAAACTCTCCTGCAATAAGAATTGAAAGCAGTGTTGAACTCAGCAGGTTGAGCTGAGGGCTGCACCAGCAGTGAAACGAGATGTGATATTACTCCACGTCGCTTTTCTTTTGCTATGTTATCGCAGTCTGACGATCAAAGCTGCTACATGGTTTCTGTTGATGCCTGCTGCGGTTAAATGACAAAACACTGAAATCGATTTATTTCAATGAAGAGGAAACATTACATGGAATACTTAATTGTGCAAGACCTGCAGATTTCTGCTGTTGAGAAACGTAAAGATCTGGATAGCGATGACCTTTACTAGTTATCATGCTGCGTTTTATTAACCACTTTTTAAATAAAACAACAAAATTTGCTCCTCGACTGACTGTTGAAGTCCATGTCAGTAAACCTGCACAAACTTGATTTGTTAATCGCACTTAGAATGGATTACAATGTTCCACCATCTTTTCACCACCTTATCTTGCATATTTTTGTGTAGTCCAGATTGGAATTTTGGAAAACACATAATTCCCATGGACTTAAATGCAACAGTAACATAAGGTATTAACAGTTAATGTTGTGTGATGTGACCGGAATGTAGAATAAGTCACAAAGGTGGTTCATTAGAAAAACAGTAGTATTGTGTGAATCAATGATTTCATGATATGTAACTCTGACAGTAACTGACATAATGCTTGAGTTTCCTGCTGACCCGTGACGGTATCCCGTTGGTTTTACCTGTTCGTGTCGTGATTGGAAGAGCACGCGGCTCTGACCACGTGCGAGACGCTTTGCTTAGTTGTGTCACTAAAGTTCAGCTGGTGTGAATGCTTTGCAACAGAGTGTGCGTGAAGTTACAATCCCGGGAATCTCTCTGCATCGGAGGAGTGTGTGCAGGACCATAAAACCAGCCTAACACTCAAGCTGGTTTTGAGAGTGTGTCCGCCGTCCCACCCCGAAACTGAAAGAAGAGGATTTAAACGCAGAGCAGGGGGTGGTGGGTTACATGCTGCTATTAACTATTAGCATGCAGTCAGCTCCAGTTTAGTGCAATAAAAAAGCTGCACAGTGTTTCAGGGACAAAGTCAATTTATCTCGTGTTTGTTATAATAATAATAATAATAATAATAATAATAATAATAATAATAATAATAATAATAATAATAATAATAATAATGGATTGCATTTTATATACAAAGCACTTTACAATACCACTATTCATTCACTCTCACATTCATACACTGGTGAATGAATGTGAATGTGGTTGTTCTTCTTCCTCAGTGATGAGCAGAGATGGGAATAACGGCGTTACAAGTAACGTTTTCAGTAACGAGTAATCTAACTAATTACTGTTCCTATCGTTACAACGCCGTTACCGTTACTAACAAGAAAATGCGGTCGCGTTACTATTTTTCAACAAACAGACGGTTGAAGCTGTGGTCGTCTTACATCAGCTGAAGGAGCTGTCTATGCAAGTAATCTGGGCGCTACAGCTTTAAGCAGCTGTGCGCGCTCCCGCAGACAGACGATCATCTTTTGGCACAACAGCTGGAGCTCAGGGGGCAAAACAATCGCAGCAGTGCTGCTGTTTGACTGAGGAAGAATAAAGTAGTCGGGGTGAGCCAATCACATGACCACTTAAAGACAAAGCAACAAGGTGATATGTACCAGTTTATAAACTGTGTTGATCGGCCAGTAAAACCAGAGTCACGATAAACAAGATATACGCGGCGTTAATGACAGCGCAGCGAGCTTATGTCATGGTCCTGAGTCTGAGGCCTCAGTGTTTCTTTAAATTATTCTATGTTCTTGTTTATTCTGTTATGTCTTTTGTGTAGGTTTGCTGTATGTTAGAGTTTTGTTTTATGCCTGCCGATGTTCCCTCTGTCTGTCCATGGTGTCACTGTGTCTGCTCGTGAGTCTCTGTTAAGGTCAGTGTCTAACAATGAGCCTGGTCCTCTAACAGACACAGAGTCCTCTGTGTTTTATTCTGAAGGTCCTTGTCTCATGTGAGTGTGTAACACAAATAATTTGTGGCATCTTATTGAAGAACAGCTGATTGTTCTGTAAACACTTTGAAATGGTCATCAAAAAAAGATAAATGGCTGCAAATAACTTTGTTGTTTGCAAAAGTTGTGCATATGATTTTAAAATTGACCATTTATATTTGCATTTAAAGTTATGAAATATGATCCAATAAACATGTTTGTGGTTGTTACAGTAAAATATAACTTTTTCTACTCGGATTTTATGTTTTTTGTCTGATTTGTGTCTGAACTGTAGATTCAGACACGCGAGGTTGTGCTGATGATTCCAAACAAGGCAAATAAAGAGTTTTTAAATGTGGAGGGAAAATCAAAAGTAGTTAAAAATGACCAATTATACCCTGGACCCCAAAGGGTTAAACTTTTTTTTAAGTAACACAATAGTTACTTTTCAAGTATTTTAGAATCTTGTAACTCGGTTACTAACTTACTTACTTTTTTGAAGAAGTAACTAGTAACTACAATTAGTTACTTTTTCAAAGTAACTTGCCCAACACTGGTGATGAGCAGGTAGCATGACATGGATAACCAAACTGGTGCAGAGTTTGGAGAGGCGGCTGACCCAGAAACCAAAGCTTTCAAACTACCACTCACACTCACTGTGTTTCATGACTTTCCTCTGAGAGCTCTTTGCACTAAAAGACCCAGTTAAAGGAATCTAATCATGACGCCTCCTGGGATGCTCTAATCAGACGGTGCATAGGTGGGTGGCTACTTAAACAGTGTTGCATAGCATCTTTCTAAAACTGCCAAAATCGTTTATTTTTCTACTAATACAGATGTAATGTTTTAAAGGTAAATAACTTGTATATACAGAATGTTCTATCATGGATGTAGCAAGCAGGCAACCATCGACAGGGTAACATCCCAACAAGGTCCAAGTCTACTGTAACTCTGCTACCTCCCAGCTCGCTGTCTGGTATTCTCTTACATGCTCGCAGCAGATTGTATTGAAGTAATGTGTTTGACAAGTGTTAGGATCAGTATGAGATCTGGAAAAAATTCAGAGGAAGAAATGTAGTTTCAGCTTGCAGTCTGATGAGACTGCAGTGGCAAGTTTAACATCTGAGGTATTTATAAATATTTGATTGTTTTTGCAAAAGAGCACTTTTAATAATCACGTTGTGTTGGGATGAGCCTGGTTAATGTAACATTATTCCAGATTGTTCCATTGCAAATACAACAGCCTAAAGTTCAAATGTAAATGAGCCTGTTTCGCTGAAAATGAGTCATTTCTATTACACACCAGTGGAGAGGATCAGGGCTTGTTTAAGTCAGCAGTTTCTCTTCTCAGTTTTGAAACAAATGAACCCAGCAGGATGGAGTGTGCAATGACTGGGTTAGTTATTTCATAATGCTACTCTGTCCTTAAATCTTTGAAATGAGTGCCTTCAATAGTCCTGGCCATTTTTGTACCCATCAAACTGTGTCTGATAATATATAGCATGAAGTTGGGATGCTCTGTGAAATAGGAATAAAAGCAGAATGCAGTAATTTGCTAATCTCATCAACCTGTGAGAAGTGGGAATAAACTTCTTTGGAGCCCATTGCTCCTGAGAAACCATTTATTGTTGTGAATTTTACATTGGAATGATTACTTGTGCGCTGATTTACATTAGTGCACAAATATAGTGTCATAGCTAGTTATATAGCTATGGGAATAATGGCATATCATGCTGTCCCTGAGATCCTTTCAGATGTTTTAGCAGAAGCCTGTCTGGCAGTCTCACACTAAGGGACAAGGTGCCTAAACTCATCAGATGTTCCTTCTTGTGTTTTATGAGCATTTTTTCCTGACTAAAACGAGTCTTTAATGTTTCTTGTGCCACAGGGTAAACCGCAGCCATGGACAATGAAGATGACCAATTTAGTATCTTTATGACTCTGTTTAACGACACAGAGACGACTGACCAAAGCTACGTGGTCAGTGAAACTGTCCAGCTCTGTGACAAGAAAGGTGTCAATGAATTTGGTGCAAAATTCATCCCAGTTTTCTACTATGTCAATTTCCTCTTGAGTTACCTTGGCAATGGGCTTGTCCTCTTCATCATCTACAAGTATGAGAAGCTCAGAACAGTGACAAACATCTTCCTCCTGAATTTGGTCCTGTCCAATATCCTCTTTGCCGCCAGCCTCCCCTTCTGGGCCACGTACCATCTATCTGAGTGGATGTTTGGAAATGCCCTATGTAAGGTGGTCAGCAGTGCCTACTTTATTGGTTTCTACAGTTCCATCCTCTTCCTTACACTTATGACATTTGACAGATACCTAGCAGTGGTGCATGCAGTGGCAGCTGCCAAGAGCAGGAAAAAGCTATATGCTATCATTGCATCTGTGATCGTTTGGTGCATCAGTATTGCAGCGAGTGTCAAAGAGCTGGTTCTTCGAAATGTCTGGAAGCATGCTGTTACTGGACTGATGTGCGAGGAGTCCGGATTCACAGAGGACACCATGAAGCGCTGGCGTCTTTTCAGTTACTACCAGCAATTTCTGCTCTTCTTTCTTCTCCCCCTGTTCATGGTGATGTACTGCTACATCACCATCACCATACGCATCATGTCCACCCGCATGAAAGAAAAGTGCCGTGCCATAAAGCTCATATTTGTCATCATCTTCACATTCTTCGCCTGCTGGACTCCATATAATATCGTCATACTTCTTCGAGCAATACAGATCTCCAGTTCCATTGAAGAATCGTGTTCTAGCGTAGAAAGCTTGGACTATGCACTTTATGTGACCCGAAACGTTGCCTATTTGTATTGTTGCATTAGTCCTGTGTTTTACACCTTTCTAGGAAAGAAGTTTCAGAGCCACTTCAAGAGGCTGGTGGGTAAGAAGATTCCTTGTTTGAAGAGACACATTAGCTTCAATAGCCAGAGCACCAGGACAACGTCACAGCGGACACCACACTCTTTATACGAGTACTAAACACCCACATGTGTGTTGGTCTATTGTTGTAACGTCTCTCACTGATGCATTCTTTAGGCCATCTGTCACCAATGTAACTGGCAAAGGTCAGAGATGATGGCTACAATCATTTTGTTATATCCCTGCAGCACCAAACCAGTCTGGCCCCGTGTTCGTTGTGTTGCGTTACAAAGTAATTACATTACATTTTTCAGTGATGCAGTAATGTAACATTTTACTGTAGCAAATTCAGTAATTGCATTAGTTACAATTATGTTGTTACTTACAAAGGTTCTTCAGTTGTCTAAGTAAGTACGAATTGGTTTTTACAGCACATTTCACAGACAGATGTCAGAGAGGCATCTGTGCACCAAGCAGACACAAAAACAAAATCTGCTTCATGTTTATATGTTTTTTTTCTTCCTACTACTTGAACAACTGATTTCAGTTCATGTGCAAGTGGAGGAAAATGCTGGAGCTTTGGGAGATGTGAACATTTATTTTTCTTGTATAACAGCGTGGTAGCACAGTGCAAACTGCATGCAGGGCAGAAAAAAACTCTTTATACTGCTAACACAACTTTGGCTCAATCATTGGCTCAGACAGCATGCTAATGCAACGCTAGCTGAGAACCCAGAGAGATTTTAAAGCTGAGTCTTTGCCGACCCAAGCTCAGCAGACAGAACTTGAACTGCAACAGGTACCAAAACGTGATTAGCAGTCAAACTTCCAGTGTGCTGTGGCGACCGCTTTGAAGGCTGGTTCCACCTTTGCTTTGTTGTCATTTTTGTGTTCATATGTAAATACTAGAAAGAAATCATATAGGTAACCTAATATGCAACGAATCCTTCTCTTATTAAACATAAACATTGTAGAAATACTATTGAAGTGTACTTTTATTTGATACCTACAGACACTGATACAATTATTAGGCTACTTAAAAACATATTGCCTTGAATTATATAATTATAATAATGCATGTGAAAGTTTGATATTCTGAATCTTTGTTTAAGGAAAAGTTTTTTAACTGGACAATTGAACGTTTTAATCTAATACTATTCACTCCACACGGCTCTCAACAGATGATCAGTTTTTGTTATTATCAGTTTTCCCTGATAATAAACAATCTTTAGTTGACTTCACTCGTCTCCTGCTGCGCCGCTCTGTCAGATTAAGTTTTAAACCTGCTTCATGTTTGTCACGTGTTTAAATCAAGAGTGCCTAACTGAAATCATCCAATAATGTTCTATTTGTGTTAACATGTATTAGACTCATACTCAAGAACAGCTATGAAATTACTTTTGGTATGCATACTTCATGTGTTACGTTACAGCTATATCTACTATAGTCATGCTGTAGAATTATGATTATGTGTTGCCGAAATGAAACAACTGATTGTCTGGTCAGTCTCTGGTTTGTGATTTTCAGGCAGCAGAGCAGAGTGGGATCATATATTTGAGAAAGTGCGAGCTAACAGCTCTATGTTTGCTGGATAAAGTGATGTTGGTATTAATCGTTTGTAGGTGTTATGTGGATGTAGCCAAAAAGCTGAATGAAAAGATCAACCCAGGATGCTTCTGGAAACATGTATTATTACCAGGCTGATATGTAGTTATGTTATAAACCCATATGTTATTCACAATACAGAAAACATTGCACATTTAAACTGAGACATCAAATTCCAAATGAACTATTTGATTTGACACAAGCTTTTTGGAACTGGGATTTCATTTCAACAGTTTAAAGCTACTGAATGATGACGTTTTGGCTACTTCTGCACCTACTGCATATTTCTGTATTCTGCTTTATGATTTGATGGTTTTTATATTGACTGTTCTTGTATTGTAACATAATGTATATGCTTGCGATGCATCTGTATCTTTTAAATAAACTGTATGGATGATTTAAACTGTTCCTCACTGCCGTCTGTCCTTTTATGGAAACATTTCTTACCACTTTGGGAGTCTTAGCAAACGACCAGATTAGTTCCCTTTTCTGACAGAACATCTGGTTGTTGCTTCCTGTCACATACGCATGTTCTAGTGAATCACCTCGTGCAACAGGACAAAATAACTATGTATTACAGTAACATGCTGAAATGATGAAATAGGCTTGGTTATCTGTACAGTGTGAGTCAGTGTTGTTACAAATATTGTTCATCATTTTCATAAACACTGGCCTGAGGATCTGGATGGCCATCACCCTGAGCACGCCGTATCTACTGAGCTGGGTTGGGTCTGGTATGCTCCAGCACTTACAGCAAGAAGGTTCGTAGCTAAAAACCCAGCTGGGGCCCATTGATACTGGGATGGTGTGACAGGTAGGGGGCAGGACACGACCACGATTCACCATTCAGTGACATCTTTACACACGGTTGCTGTACAAACCACAGCTGCAGCTCTCCGCTCACAGCGCGACATCCACATCAGCAACAACACAACAACAGGCCCTAGTTCATTTATGTGCAGCGGAGGAGTGATGTGCTGATTCCGTTCAGGTGCGCCAACCTCCCCCACAGCCACGCCACGGACCACGCCCCGCCACATTTGGACGTTCTCCCTGTGCAGCAGCAATTCATTAGTAATTCCAAATTGGCCATGGATGTTAGATGAAGGGTATAACATTCGAGTTGTGTTCCTGCCATCAAATTCAAAAATGTTTTTTTCTGAAATATTGGATATGTTTAATATGTTCTATTGTCAATAATCTATTGTCAATTATAACCACTCTGACTGTGGTTCATAATGGTTATAAGAAGAACAGTTAGATGTACTAAACAGATTCTTTGTAAATCCATCCATCCATCTTCATGCGCTTTATCCGGGGCCGTGGGGGCAGCAGCCTAAGCAAAGAGGCCCAGACCTCCCTCTCCCCAGCCACCTCCTCCAGCTTATCCGGGGGAATACCAAGGC
>NW_005187719.1:161892-172712 GCF_000239375.1 Pundamilia nyererei
CTGCGGGTGGTGGGCCTGCGGGAGGATGGGCCCATGTCTCCTCTTCGGGCTGTGCCTGGCCGGGCCTCTTTGTAAATAAAAACTGTAAACTGCCACAAGCCCCTGAGCTATGCTTTTGAGCAGGTATGTAGGCAGACTTGGTCTGCAGTGAGTTCCAACCTCACATATAAGATACTAAACTATGACTTGTTTACCAAGTCATGGATGCAGGGAAGCTATGCACTAGCCAACTCGGCGACTTCAGAAACCCTGAATGACCATGGAGGACAGCTACAATGGATGACTCCAGAATTTTCCATTCATTAAATAAAACCTCTGCACAACATCTAACCAAGTCAAGAACAAGAGGAGGTTTGTGTATCATGTAAGAGCCTACAATGAAGAGGCACCAGATGGAAATAGAAAAGGTTTACAGCATGGTGTGACCCACCGGTTACACTCAAGAACAGGAAGGCCAGATTAGACTTAGGAAACATCTGCAAACTGCACAGATGAAACCAAAATGAAGTTGTATCCCGATGACTGGAAATGGCCAAAGCATATCTCATCATCTGTCAACGAGTTTAGAGGCAGTGTTATGGCACGGGCATGCATAGCTGCCAGTGAAACCAGCCTACTGAATTCTGAGGTGCACACCAAATGCTGCAAATCTGATCAGACAGCACGTTACAGTGCAAATGAACAATAACCCAAATCACAAAGCAAAACTGAAAGAGTTTCTCAAGGCTGGTCAGTCAGCTGATCTCAAAGCAGCAGAGTGTCACAGTACTGGGACCACGGCCCTGTCGTGTGGACACAGCGTTTTTTGAGTTTCACTGTATTTTGTTATTCATTTGTGTTCTAGTTTCAGTTGAGCTTATCTAGTAAATCTCTACGATGTCCAGGTTGGCGTTTTAGTCCTTTGGTTTTTAGATCCTTATATATCATCTCCCCCAGTACTAAGTCTTCCTGGTTCATGTTTGATGCCTGTGTGCTTCTTGTTGTCAAGTTCGTGGCATGTCTGCGTCTCGTCATGTTTCCTGTTTGTTTCAAAAGTCTTGTTTCCATGTTCTATGTGCTTTGTTTACACTTGCCCTGTGGTGTCATTATGGTCAATTGTGTCATCTGATTCCCCATGTGTGTTCACTTCCCTCCATCACCCTCCTGGGTATTTAAGTCTTGTGTCTCTTACTGTTAGTTGTCAGGTCGCCTACTTACGCTCCCCCCATGCAGACACAGTCATAGTTAGAGGCATAGTCACAGTTAAAATCATAGTTTACTTCTCAGTTTAAGTCACAGTTAGAATCACAGTCAAAGTTATAACGTCATAGTCTGGTCTTAGTTCTCACTTTTTGGTTTTGTAGTTCTTGAATCAGCCCAAATAAAGGCTCGCTTTTGTTTTGCAACCTTAGCACAGTCTTCCTCAGTGTTTGCTTTTGGGTCCCCTTCCTCCCTCCACACAGTCTCCCAGTACAGATCGTGCCAGTAGGACCTGACCATGCCGGACCCAGTGACACAGGAAAGAGAAATTATTCAGGCTGTGGAATCACTATCGACTGCATAGCTCCAGAAAGGAGGAATGGGAAGGGTTAGTACACCAGATGTGGGTATGCGTGTCAGTTTTTCCCTGGTTGTGGGAGGGGCTACCCCCGATGGACAGTGACTTTCTCAGTACCATTCTGCAACTCTGTTTGCAACTATAGAAAGTAGCTGTGTAAACTTCAAATATCTGCTCGGTTTATCAAAACATCACATATTTGCAAAAGCGCTCCGATGTTTTCGGAGACGTCTGTTACCCACCAGCTCGATAGCTGACCGGTAGTTCAAGGCTCACTAGAGCCAGCGAGAACAGCGAAGTCCCAACACATCATTTTCAAACCCCCGTGATCTTTCGCTACTCAGGTTAAACATGATACATAAGTCACTTAGACAACTTAAAAATGTTATTGTTTGGCTTTTTTCAGTGTTTTATTTGTTCGTGAGTAAATCGGTTTGGCTGAGATTAAAGTTCTAGTTTTCACACAGCTGAATAAACGTCAAACAGAAAACTGATAAAACAGAAGTGTGAGATGATAGAGAGTTTACTCCAGTGTGCTGTTATATTTTAGATAGAAAGAACAGATGAGGAGCCAGCCAGCAACTACTTGCGTCAGTTATGAAATCAGCTGAGCTCATCCAGCCTCCTCATGTTTCCACTGGAGGTTCTGGAGAAACACTCCAGCCATCCGTTCCTGCAGGAGGATCCGAGGTGCCCGTCCAACCATCTTCTGTCTCCGCTGGAGGTCCTGAGGGGTCGCTTCAGCCGTCTGTCTCTGTTGTAGGTTCCGAGGAGTCCATCCAGCCATCAGTGTCACCTGCAGGACCACCACCTGCTCCATCGCTTGCAACTGCCACGCTGCCATCTGGTCCAGCTACCTCGCCTGTGGTTGCCACACCACCGTCTGATCCTGCCTCGTCTGGTCCTGCCTCGTCTGGTCCTGCTCAGCCCGCACATCCACATCTAGTACCTCACCGTCACCGGCCACTTTCCAGGCCAGCGCCTGGGCATCTTCAGTGTCATGGATGGCCTCTTGAACTCTGTCACCGCCATCTTCCACATCCTCAACTGCTCCATTGTCGCCACTGGCTCAGAGGTCGGCGCCCTGAACTGTTCTGCCATGGACTCCTCAGGGGTCGACCTCCTGAAATAAGGAATATTTAATGGCTGTGTGGCCGACCTTCAGGTTGATCTCCCGAACAGTTAGATTACCGGCTTTTGTGCTGCCAACCTCCAGGTTGACCTCTAGAACTGTTTTGTTACGTTGGACCTTCAAAGTTAGGCTTTTTTGACTCGTTTTGCTCATGTTTTAGTCTGGGGTCCCTTGTTGAGGTTTGTTTATTGGTTGGTTTCAGCAGGTGGATTTAGTTATGTTTTGGGCTGCTGAGTCGCTTATAGTTGGTCAAGAGTAGCTAGCAAAGGAAGTGATCATTATGTCAGTTCACAGATGATGATGATGTCATTATTTAATGCATCACCTGACCTTTCTGCTAACTATACAGTAAATATACACCAATCAGGCATAACATTATCATCACCTGCCTTATATTGTGTTGGTCTCCCCCCAAAAAACAGCCCTGACCCGTTGATGCATGGACTCAATTAGACCCAGCCACCAGGGGGATGGCTGTAGCTCAGGAGGTAAAGCAGGTCATCTACTAACCAGAGGATGGTGAGTCGATCCCAGCGTGCATGCCAAATATCTTTGGGCAAGATACTAACTTCAAGTTAATCTCCAATGCAGTATGAATGTGAGAATACCTAGGAAAAAACTATGGAAAAAGGAGCTTGTATGAATGGGTGAATGAGGCATAAAGTGCTTTGAGTGCTCAGGTAGAGTAGAATAGTGCATATAAGAGCCGGTCCATTTACCATTTACCCCAGGGACGGGCCCAAGGTTTGCCAAAAACATCACACTGCCTCTGCCAGCGTGCCTTCTTCCCATAGTGAATCCTGGTGCCAGTTGTTCCCAGGTAAGCGACATACACACACCTGGCCATCGATGCAGTGTAAAAAGCAATCCGACCAGACCGACTTCGTTCATTGCTCTGAGGTCCAGTTCTGATGCTCACTTTTACATTGCTGGTGCTTTTGGTGGTGGACAGAGGTCAACATAGTCAACCTGGTTGGTCTGGAGCAGCTCTGCAGTGCACGGTGTGCTGGGACACCTTTTATATAAGAACCAGCTTTAACTTTTTGGCAATTTGAGCTATAGTAGCTCGTTTGTTGGCTCAAACCTCACAGGCCAGCCCTCGCTCCTCGCATGCATCACTGAGCCTTTACTGCCCATGGCCCTGTGACTGGTTCACCACGTTTCCTTCAGTGTGCTGTCTTCAGGTGCCATGTTTTCTTTTCAGCAGGTCACAGCTGGGGAGACAATGGGAAGTGAAATTAAAGAGGTAACAAGCATTTTGTGAAGTGTTAGAGACACAAAAACTGTGAAATCCGCCGTAAAAGGGGAATAAAAAGGAACATGAGGAACAGAGAAGGGGCTTTTCCTTCCCACTGTTGCTAAGCGCTTGTTTGAATGTAATCATTAGGTTTCTCTCTATAGCAACCTTAGATTAATATATAACCTTACTATGTAAAATACTTCAAGATGGCTTCTGTTTGGATTTCACACTGAATAGAAACTGACTGACGGCGCGTTAGGAATGAAATGATTAAGCAAAGTTTTTTTGTGATTTTTATATACACATTGGAACTTTGCTTATTAACTCTGTGTCATCAATTCAGCATCAATTCAGCACAATGATTGAGTTGAATATTGAGACTGACATGTTGAGCTGCAGAGGGAATTGCAAACATGCTTAAACATCATAACTAGTTAAAGTCAGGGCGATATTTCTCTGTGCCATGAGAGTCCGAACAGAATGTCCCGGACTTGGATAATAAGCAGAGAACAACAGGCTGAGAATTGCTAGATAATATTAATATAGCGAGGTTAGGTTAGGGAGGTGTTTTTTCTTTGGAGCAGATGCAGACGAGGTCAGACGAGGATGAAGTGCAGGAGAAGATCCACTCGTAGGATGGCAGGACCGGCCACATCGTAGAAGAAGACAGTCATAATCAGACTTGTTCTTGTTGTGGTATGAAACTGTATTGCAGGGTCATCCTTTGTGTAGAGCAGACCGTTGATCCAGCGCTGAAACTTCAACTGCTGAAACAAATGAAATCTTTTAAAAGATAATCACTCTCCTGTTCTTCCTTAAAGAAACAAACACTAACAGAAGTGGGTTTAGTAACTATTTATGTTTAATTATTATTTATTTAATTCTATATAAATAGTTACAATGTTAATAATGTTACATAAAAATAACTACATTACACCTGAAAATGTGTCATTTAGTTACATTGCCAAGGATTACAGTGTCTTAAAGTGTACCATCATTAAGCTCCGTCTAAATCTTGTTTTTGTGAGAGTAACCTGAGTGTAAATACTTTTTACACTGTTTTTTGTTTGTTTATTGATTTTGATCATGAAGTGAAGTCACCCAAAAATGCGCTTACATTGTAAAAAGGATTTCATGAAGTCCTGAAATTTGACTATAAGACAAAGAAGTTGTCATCATTCATTTATCCTTGAAGCCTCATTAAGAGCTGCTTTGTGATCATTTCTAAAGAATATTTCATTATGTTTATTTCTTTGCTCTTTACACGAGCAGGGACACATCTGTGGTGTGAGCGCACTGTCTTTAGTATGCTATGGTGTAAACTGGCCTGTTTTTACTCCGAACCATTTCTATATATTAATTCAGGCCTTTTGTTTGTGTGTGTTTAATGTATCTTTCAGTCTGAATTTGTGGTGTGAGTCTGTCGTGGGGGCTAATTTCCATGTTTTTATGTTAAAAATAAACTGAAGATGATATTTTGTTCCAGGCCTTTCTGTGCTTTGTGCCACCTCTCTCGTGTTTTCCCTCCGGGACGCGTGCGGACCCTTCTGTTACCCCTCTGTCCCCCCTCCTTTCAAAGAACCCTGTATTGTTGTACATATCAGACCGTACCAAGTGTTGTGTAGAGTGGGGGTGTATCGATTGCTCCTGCGGTGTATTGATTGCTCCTCCATCGCACTGTCTGACCACGCACCTGGAGCTCGAGGCCCGGCCCGCATCACAGGCTGGTACCGGAGGGTGTCGTTTGAGGTCAGCTGGGGTGCCGCTGGGCAGATTGATGGGACAGGAGAGAAAGCAAAGACGTACACGACGCAGTGGGCGGACAACCATTGCTCCTGGCTGCTAATAAAGGAAAACCGCGTCTCGGCTGTGTGTCGCTGGAACAACAGACAGCCCAGCGGAGGGAACGCGGCACGGGATCCCGCCTGCACCTGCTTTGTTGTCTGTGCTCGTCTCGTTCACCGTGCGGATAACATGTTTCATCGGAGCGCTTTGTTACTGCTGCCCGTCTTTTGTAACATCATCAGCAACTCCAGCGCTGCATCCTCAGCATCCCGTAAGTAGGCTGTCGCGCGCGCGCGCGCGCACGCACACACACTACCGTAGCAACCGAGGTTAATTTGGAAACATTCATTCATATGAAAATTACGCTCGTAGCAATATTTCTGTCTAACGTGTAAAAGGACTGGGCTTCAGTAGAAATAGCAGCTCTGCGTGGAGACACACTCGTGTCTCGGTCCACCGTGGACTTCTACACAGAATCTCAACAACACATCAGAATAATAGCGTGACCAATACACACCATCTCTGACTGTGTAATATATCCATGCATGCTCCACAGATGGAGCTAAAAATAGCAGGAGTCTCAGTGTAGCTTGTGTTTATTTAGATCACAGCAGCTGTTCTGTTCATGGAGCTGCTGATGCAAAAGGTAAGAGCCCCAGCAGTCAGATAGAGCCCTTCAACAGGAAGAGGTCTCCAACAGAATGAGGCTGAGGGAAGGGCAGCCATCTGCTGCGGCCCGTGACTGGCTGGGCAGTGATGGGAAACGGAAAAGACCACACAGTATAAAGCAGGTAGAACTAATCACATGTATTAGGGACATATAAGCACATATGGAGGGGGGAGAAAGGCATCATGAATGCACACAGGACAATAAAGAAAAAGTTGAGAAAACTCTAAATGCCAACATGATCCACGGGCTTTTTGACTTTTGTGTTGTTTTTGACTGGTTCTGGTAACTTGGATAATCTTATTAATCTGTTTAACGTATTCATGTGACGTAATCAGTCAAATGTTTGGTTTGGCGCAGGTTTTTTAGCCAAACACTTTCTCATACAACCTTCCCATTTATCTACACTTGAGACCAGTAGCAGACCCAACCCAAAAACCATGGGCATCAGAGCTTTTTAAAATTTGACTCTGGATTTAATAAGGAGCCAATAAGAGTAACTGAATATGACAGAACTGTGATCAATACAGGCTCTGGCTGTGACCAGAGCCTGTATTGATTTTGACACAGAAATTCTGATAACATGACGATAGTTACTCTGAAGTGGACACATGGAAGAAATGAACGGATGGATAATTTAGTATAAGGTACTGTGAGCAGCATATTTACCGAGGCTCCAGTTCTGCTGGAACTGAAGGGGGCAGCACATGCATGCAGCTGGTGGTGACGAAGAACAATAAGGACCCAGCATACACACTGAAAACTACAGCTAGGCAGCTCTGCTCCAGCTCAGTGATAAGAAGGGCAGAGTCGGGTATGAAAGTTTGTTGCATTCAGTCAGTGACCAAAGGTTAACAACGGATAATATGCAACCAGTGCTATCATGCTTTTTATACTGGGAGAGAAAATGCTTCCAGTTTACCAGAGCACCTGAAAGTCTGGCATCTGTTCAAAGAATTACAGGTTTCAATTCAACATCAAGCAGCCTCCAGTGTTGCCCTTCTGTTACTGTGAAAGACACACAAGTGTTCACTGAGGCCATTGTAGAAATGCTTAAGCTAACATAACTGCTGTTTTAGCTCACAGTAACATCAGCAGGCTACAGCAGCCACGCTAACATCAGGCAGTGTCATGTCCTCTCGTGGTCTATCACCACCGTGTCACTGATTTTAAAGACGATTGTGGTTACGTAGCTGGGACAGTCATTTTAATTTGGTATCAAAATGGGAATCACATAATTGTACTGGGACTGTTCCCACTACTAATCTTCTGGTATTGTCACGTCCCTGCTTTCTAGGCCCTGTCATACATTTACTGCCTTTACTGTGTGTTTTTTATTAAGTAAATGGCCTGTATTTATATAGCGCTTTACTAGTCCCTAAGGACCCCAAAGCGCTTTACATATCCAGTCATCCACCCATTCACACACTGGTGATGGCAGCTACATTGTAGCCACAGGGGGCGCACTGACAGAGGCAAGGCTGCCGGACACTGGCGCCCTCTGACCACCACCAGTAGGCAACAGGTGAAGTGCCTTGCCCAAGGACACAACGACCGAGACTGTCCAAGCCGGGGCTCGAACCGGCAACCTTCCGATTACAAGGCGAACTCCCAACTCTTGAGCCACGATCGCCCATACAATACATACAATACATAACAAAGGTTTGCATCCAGTGTGCATTACAGCAGGACATTCTGTTTTTTGTTTTAAAAAGATAATAAATAAGGCACAGACACAAAATAGAGTAAAATAAATAAGTAAAAGCGTAGACCCGGGGTGTCAAACTCCTCGAGCGCCAGCATCCTGCTTGTTGTTGAGATATCCCTGCCCTACCGGCTGCTGATTACCTGGATCAGGTGTGCTTTGCCAATATGAAGCTTCAAGGGCAGGTTAGTTGGAAAACGAGCAGGACAGCGGCCCTCGAGGCCTGGAGTTCGACACCTGTGCTGTAGACAAACCAGTGAAGAGTAGCACTGATCGGTCCCTCAAGTCCAGTCATGTTAGAAAATTCAGAGAGGGATCCACGTCCACTCAAACTCTGTTAATTTCCTCCGGACTGAATGGAGGATTTTTTGGGGAGTGCAGTATGATGACAGCTCGTTTATCCAGTGTTTCTGAGGCTCTGTTGATTTCCAGTTTTTAAGTGCACACTTTTTTGCTGCAGTCGATGTAAGCAACACAAAGTGTCTCCGACTAGGGTGCAGTGTTAGAGACGCAACGTCTCCAAGTATCCAGAACTGAAATCCACACAGCTCCGAGGTCATTGTGATCACAGCAGCATGTGGCTGTTCATGTTTATGTTTGTTTTTATATGAGACATGTGAAATAATGTGACCTCTCATATAAGCTTTAAGTGCTTCTCATATGTTTGAATGTGAGGAGGTGTTTAGGTTTACCTCTGGATACACGTCCGGTTTAGTATTCATACAAGTAATAATTTTGAGGTCTTCTAGCAAATATCCTCTAAATCTCCACCCAGAAGGAGGAGAAAGAGGCTCAGGTTGGTGAAGCTTCAATCCCATTTTTATAGGACTGTGATCTGAAATGGTAGAGGAGTGTCTGTGAGGCCAAAGACATGTCAGTTCTTCAGTGAGTATTAGGAACAGTTGAATAAAATGAATATTCTCTGCTCAACATCACTTAGGCCCAATTCTGTCAGGCTGGAGATATAGAAACTAGTTTTCCATGGAGCGATCCATTGACGGGTTCAATCACCGCCCAAACACTTTGGACTTTGCCTGCTGTATTAAACTATTAAAAAATTGTGGGTCATCTAAATGTGGGCCATACAAGGATACCAGTACTATTCTGTTCATGTCCTTTACACAGTCTATCAAAATGAACCTGCCATGTTTGTCTTTCTCTGTTGAATTGAACATCTATGGTTTTTATTAATAAGCCACACCTTTAGCTTTGGATGACGAATAAAAAACATGGCCGACCCAGTCTCTGCACGATTTTAAATGTGCAGAGACTGCACTAGTGAGGTGGTTTTTTAAGATATGTTAATGCTTTCTTCTTTTTGATGGGGGAGTTACTCCCTCTACATCAAACACAGTCTAACCGTCCTGTTCAGTTTACACACTGCAAATGAATCTTTCCCTGGTTAGGAGAGCAGCTCAGCGTCTGACTAAGCCTGCGACTTGTTGCCAGATGTTTACGATTTCCAACACTTACAGAGTCAAACGTGGTACAGAGAGAGTGGAGAGGGAAAAAAGAAAAAAACATCCTGTAATCTCCCCATGACAAAAACGCGGGCAGGTAGGACTCCATCTCTAACCTTGAGCGCCTCAGCGTTCAAACCAGCTCACAGAAAATAGTACAAAGTAGCATGCATGATAACCAATTGTTGCATATAACAAAACAGTGTTTAGACATTTAAGGCGCAGCTGATAGTTACTCATTTTAATGTTTACATCATCATGTGTAACAGTGGTTTACTGTAGGCCTCTTCCACACTGGACAGGAAAGGTTCCACCTCAGATGGAGGAAAAACTTCATGTCAGAGCCACAGTTTGGTAGGATAGGTGCTGCTGTACTCAAGGTTCTTCTCTCAAAGTTTTTTCTTCACCTTGTTGAAAGTGATCATCTCGATGGTGTAGTGCAGATAAAGGAGGCTCGGCTAGTATCCAGGTACAGTCCCTTTGTCTCTGGCCGAGCGGAGCACTTTGTCCTCATCCCTGTAGTTGAGAAACTTAACAAGGATAAGCTGGACCCCATCCGCCGCTCTTCCCAAGCAGTGTGCTCTCTCTATGATGACCGTTGCTTGGAAGGGTTCCTCCCCATAAAGCCTGGGATGATGTAGCCAAATACATCATCACCCTCAGACTTCTCCGGGATATTAACAATCGTAACATTAGCTCTCCTGCTCTGTGCGTTGGCCAGGTTGTCTTCATTAGCTCCATCGTGTCTGCTTTGCAAAGAACTGAAGTCGTGTTATCACCATAATACAGCTGTTTCTGTTCTGGATGCATTTTCCCCTGTACTCGCACTTTTGCATTTTTGCCCAACAAAAATAAAAGTAACGGCCACATCCATGCTGTAGACTGTAGACTGTTTTCCACCACCATGAACTAAAATCATCTGATTGTAGTGCAAGTGCAGCTGGAACTGGTAAGTAGAATCGATACCACCAGACTAACGAGTCTGGTTCTCTACAAGAGTGCGCTCAGCTTGCTACCAGCTGGTTGTATTTTGGTTGGTAACATGTTACTTTATTTGGTATTTGTATAAATCAGGAAATTCGCTGAGTGCAGTTAAATGTGAATTTATGTCTAAGCAGACAGTAACACGGGATTTTTTTGATGACTTATCACAGTTCATTGGTGTTTTATCAGAAACTGATTGCCTGTAATTGCCAACTTTACCCCAGTTAATCACAAACTTCAAATCAAATCACTTTTATTGTCACATCACATGTGCAGGTACATTGGTACAGCACATGTGAGTGAAATTCTT
>NW_005187719.1:187652-199509 GCF_000239375.1 Pundamilia nyererei
ACACCTTAAAGGCCGGTCCGTGAAAATATTGTCGGGCATAAACCGGTCGGTGGCGCAGATAAGGTTGGAGACCGCTGCTCTTAATTGTTGTGACACGTGTTCGAAACGCAGAGAGGTGCGCTCGATTTGTCAAACGGAGCAGCGCGAGAGTAAAGCACGAGGGAGGGGCTAATAATCGGCTCAGTCCTTTTTAATGATCGTTGAAAGCCTAGATCGTAATCGAGATTAAAATTCGACTAATTGAGCAGCCCTAAACTGCAGGCTGGTCAGCTTCCAGCAGCAGCAGCGCTGTCATCACACGGGAAACTAAATTAGAGCCTAGATCAACTCTGCACCACTCTGTTTATTTTTCGATGTGATTAAAAAAGCAGTTAGACTGGAATATCATCATTGTGGTTTTGCAGCAGGAGCTCAGACGTACTGCTGTCAGAAAGATCAGGTGGAGACGCTGATTTCAGGTCGTCTGCTGACGACGTCGTTTTTGTCTCGTTCCTTTATGCTGCTGAATGCATGCGAGGCTTGTTTTGTAATGCATATGAGCAAGCTCATCACTATGCTCAGCACCTGTCTCCCTCTTTCTCTCTCACACACACACATACACACAGAGACAGAGCTCTGAACTGTTCCTGGTGCGCGCGCGCGCGCGTGTGTGTGTGTGTGTGTGTGTGTGTTTACATCATTTCCTGTGGGATTGATAAAGTGTTTTTTGATGTGTGAGCTTCGGTCTCTGCGTTTCAGACACGCGTTCTACATCAGTTATGTTGCTGTGCTGAGTGTTTCTGCTCTCTTCCTCTGATAGCAGATAGTGTGTAGTTTCAGCAGATGTTATCACTGGAACTCTAAACTCTCTAAACTCTAATCAGAGAATCTCAGACGCAGTCATTAAACATCTTTTTGTTGTTACCGTGTCATCACACCCAGCTTCATCAGTTTCCATCCAAATGTTCACA
This sequence comes from Pundamilia nyererei, assembly GCF_000239375.1. Taxonomy (NCBI): domain Eukaryota; kingdom Metazoa; phylum Chordata; class Actinopteri; order Cichliformes; family Cichlidae; genus Pundamilia; species Pundamilia nyererei. Next base: position 188,603 of record NW_005187719.1, read on the forward strand.
GAGCTGAGATCAGCAGCATCAGCCTCACACTCCTCCTAACCTCCCAGTGTCAGTTATACAGATGAGTTAATGTTGGTGATGTCATGTTAACCAGGGGTGGGGGGAAAAATCGATACTGTGTAGTATCGTGATATTTTGTTTGCTAATAATGTATCGATACAGCGACAGCAGAAATCGATATTTTGTTACAAAAAGGTTTTTGTGCTCTGACTTCAGAGCATGTTGATCCTTTTTCTGAGCAAGAATCCTGACACTGTCCAAATGTGTTTAACTTTTTTTATGGCAGCAATAAACATGACAGTTTACTTATTTTAATTTAAGACATGTTTTATTTTAATTAAGTTTAAAACTTTTTTATTTAATGTAAAATTATATTTTGTTTTAATTTACTTTCAAATTCTTCAGTTGCTGAATGGGCTGCATAGTTTTTATAAATAGCTGTAATTGTACCAGATGGTTGCATTCAGTTCAGTTGGACTAGACTGTAATGCAAACTGTTCAGTTTGTCAACAATAAAACTGAAATGAGAGAAAGACTGAGTGCGAGACTTTGATATTAGATAAAATGAATTTTGATAAAGTTTACCTTTATGCACAGAATCTGAATATCGCAAAATATTTTTAAAAATTGCAATAATATCGTATCGTGAGTTAAATATTGTGATAATATCGTATCGTGGGATGTATGGTGATTCCCACCTCTAATGTTAACCTTGGCTTGAACAAACAAGTGGGTTCAGTCAGCTTTCAATTGTTTGATAAACAGACGAGAACATTGGTTGTTTGTACAAGTGGAACAAAATGTCCAAATGATGGATTTTGGTGTTTGTCTGCTGGGTATTAAGACACATCAATCAGTTCTCATTAGAGTGTAAAATAATGTCCTCAAAGCCAACTTTGTTATCAACATGAAGAGCGGATTACGTGGAGTTATGAATATTTACCTGAAAACGCAGGTGAGCAGCTGCAGACGACTGCTGTGAGTTCGTGCTGCTGTTTTCGTGTCTTGGATGAGGATGCGATGTAGAAGTGCAGCACACTGTAAAACGTTGGCCTGTTGGTAGCATTGAAGGAAACATCTGTGGGCTTCTGTTTCAGGTTCAGGGAAGTGTGAGGACAGCTTGGCCACTCCTCTTCCTTACAGCTCCTTCACCGGGTCGTCTCTATACAGCCGAGGAAACGGAGCCGGTTATGCCAAACTCAGCCGGAAACAAGGTATGCCTCGGGAATCTTGAGGATGAGGTTGTTTGTATTTCTGGGTTGTGGAGGGGTTAATATTAAACCGGTTTCTGGGTCCATTCATGGCTGCATTTCCACAGCTTTGGTGTTAAATGTCGGCTTCTGTTAAGGCTCTAGCTCACAGTGCCGACATGTATTAGTTGTATAATTGTGACTAAATAATTATGTCAAAGAAGAAAGTGGTTTGCAGACTCCTGCTGAAATGCAGCTCGGCCCCTCAGCTGAACATGTTCATTGAACTTTGACTTGGACTCAACATCAACATAAAGTGTTGATCTTGTCATAAACGAACACTGAACAAGCTGAACAAGCTGTTCTAATGCTCAGTAACGTCTCAGGCTTTTTTATGTGACTGTAAACATAACCATGATTCGTGGGTTTACTGGTTCCCATGTGAAGTTTTACCTCACCTGACTATAAACATCTGGCTGCCTGTAGAGCATATGTAAATGTTAACAGTATAAAATAATAATGACCATTTAATTTAAGAGATGATTAGATTAGACATAAATGAGAATTGATATATTTATTCTTTAGGCTGTAAATACATCATCTGTGGGCATTTTTTCAGTTTTTAAAAATCACATTTGGCATGTGAGCTCATGTGTGCAGTGTTTTTGGCTTAAAGTTCGTGTGGGCAAAGCCTCAGAATAATTCTCCAGATAAAGTAGTGCAGACACTGAAGACGATTAGGCTCTAAATGTCGTTTTTTCTTCATCTACTCACTTTTTTCTCTGACATCTTTAACCCTTCCCAAACTTACAACATCCCAAAATCTAGGTTCTGGAGGGTGGTCGCCATTGGATACAGACCGTTACCCGTGGCTACAAGTAGACCTTGGTTCTAAGAAGCAGGTGCTTGCCATAGCAACACAGGGTTGCTATAGTAGCTCTGATTGGACCACAAAGTATCGGCTACTTTACAGTGACACACAGAAAAACTGGAGACCTTATCTACAGGATGGAAACATTTGGGTAAGGAAATCAGTCGGACCGACTTATCGACACAAATATCATTTCAAGTCGACGCTGATGTTAAAATATTCCACCTGTCAGGGTTTAGGAAGACTAAACCCTGACAGGTGGAATATTTTAAATTTAGATCTGTGGCACGGTGCTATTACTGAAACTATTACTCCTCTTCCTTCAAGTCTTCTTCTTTTGCTCCTCATTCTCACACTGTAATGTAAGCCTGTGTTTAATGTTGCAGTGTGAGTCAGTTTCACAGGTGTGGACCTGTGGTGTGTATTTGCTCCGTTTAGAGTCTCGAGTATTTATGGATTAATGGGTAATAACCATGTTATTATCAGGACAAAATCTCCGATTTGACTTCTGTTGTTTTTAAATGTAACACCAAATCACATCAACAGCTGCCTGAAGGTGTTTTTCACTTTTCTAATTAACCAATGAAAAAAAACATGTGGTTTAATGTTATTTGATTCATTTTCTAATGAATAAAAACTACATTTAGATCTGATTTTCTCTTTAAAACAAATGTTGTTTCAGACATTTGAAGGGAATGTGAACAGCGAGGGTGTAGTTCGCCACGAGCTGCAGTATGCCATCCTGGCTCGCTACATCCGTTTCATCCCAGTGGACTGGAGCAGGGCGGGTCGCGTCGGGGTGCGCCTGGAGCTGTATGGCTGCTCATACTGTAAGTGCAAGCTGAAGATACCTGATTGAAACACTATGCATGTGATGTGGATGTAGATTTACAGTACATGACCTGTGGGCACCTGCGTCTGGCCACTACAGGACAGGCAGTTCTTGAAAACTGGAAAGTACAAGTTCATCCTTTGTTGGACAAATATACACTTCTTGCAGTTGTGCCTCTGTACAGCACGACAGTGGATTTAAAACCCAATGAGGATTTTAATACCTGGATAAAAATCCTTTGCAGGAGTCAGACTGCATGGACATCGCTGTGGACCAAAGATGTTCTGGTGCTGCTGACCGGTGCACCACACAGTTTGCCAAGTTTTTGCGTCTGTCTGAACTATTTAGATCTGCACCGCACACAAAGGCTAAAATAAACTGAACGTTTGGTACCAAAATAGACGATATAGACAAGTCAGTGAAACGCAGTCAGATTAACAGGTAGCAGCAGAAAGCTTGTTTAAACAGAAAGGTTTTTACTGCTTTTTAAAAGAATCACCAGCCGTGGTGGTAGACGGTCCTCGTTACTCTGCAGCCGTGTTCAGGGAACAACCAACAAACTCTGTGAGCGCAGACAACCAGCAGCAGCGTGTAAGACGCTGGGACAAATAATCTGGGGCCATTCAGTGCTCTGTATGTTAAAACAAGAATTTTTAACTAATTCTAAAATCTATTAGAAGCCAATGTAAAGAATATAAAACAGGAGTAATGTGAGCATGTTTGCTGGAGCGTGTCAGTAGTCTGGCTGCTGCATTTTGTTTGTCTTGGAGGCAGAAAGAGACGATTTGCAGATCGTTACATGAAGGAACCTTTAAATACAAGCGCGTCCATGCTCACAGGTGTACACACACTTTCTCCCCTTTCTCTTCCCCAGTCAAGTCTGTCCCGTGGCTGGGATGGTCCATTTGGTAAAGTAAATCCGTTGGGCATCTTTCTTCACCTTTAGACAACAATTCTGATGCAAAAGAGCCAAACGGGACAGGCAAAAAAAAAGAAGAGAGGATTTGTCCAAGCTGGTAAACAGATTTTACATGTGAGTTAAGGCCCAGAGAAGAATCCAGGTTTATTTCGAATGTTTGGCTCAGCAGGAGGACAGAAAAGCAGAATGTGGTTGAGGAGGAGCTATGATCATGGTCTCGGCCTTGTTCATGTTTAAAACAAGGATATTTCTATACAAAACAATGTCACGTGTACAGATGTGTGATCTAAAAACACGAGGACTTACATGTTAGCTTTAATCTTCCGGTTTAACAGCAGTCCTTCCCTTTAAATCTTCCTCCTCTTCTTCCTCTCCTGTCTTCCTCATCTTTCTCCATCTCTGAGTGAAGTTCGCTCTCTTTCTTTTCTTTCCATGTGAGATGCAGCAGTTGGACTTTCAGCTGCAAACTGTTGTTCTAACTGCAGATTGTAGATAGTTAATTTTTTTGGATCTCTCAGTCATGCAAGTGTAGCTGAGAGTAAGTTGATGTAAGAGGCTTTGCTCATCAAATCAGCTTCTCAGGCCACAAATGATGATTGCATGCTGCTGGCACATTACGCTCAGCTGCAAAGTCTGTGCAGTAACAGGTTCTGTGACACACAACAAGCTCACACTGCAAGCAGAAAACCATCTCTGTGCAGCAGAAGTTGCACTTGGTGGAAAGTGTCCCCAGTACATTTGTTAAGGGCGAGATTTAGAGCGACTGAAAGTGGCAGGAAAAGATCTTTCCTGAAAGCTGCTGATGGCTGAGAATGCAGCCGGACGTCTGCTAATATGTTCCTATAGTTACAAATCTGTCTGCTAGCAAATGTATGTCGTTGTGTTACAAAGTCTGAGGGCCAGCAGAATACAACACCTTTGTATTCCTATGGCTGATGTCGATGTATTGATGAAAGTCACAAATACACTATATTTTGAATGATATGTTAGTGTTTAACTTTCATTTAATACGTTTCAATGAGTTCATACTTTTGCTTTTGCATCTTTCAGGGGCCGATGTGATTGGTTTCGATGGGCACGGGGTCATCTCCTACCGCTTCAGGAGTAAAAAGTTAAAAATTGTGAAGGACGTCATCGCTCTGAAGTTTCGCACCACAGCAGGAAACGGGGTGCTGCTTCACGGAGAGGGGCAGCAGGGGGACTACATTTCCCTCGAGCTTCACAGAGCAAGACTGCTGCTCAGCATCAACTTAGGTAGCTTTCTGATCTTCCTGGTGTTTGTATCAGAGCGAGTTCTGTTAAACTTTATTAACCACTGATTTCGTGACTGATGTGATGTGTCTGTCCAGGCAGCAACCAGAACGGTTCTATTCAGGGTCACACGGCTGTGACCAGTGGAAGCTTGCTGGATGATGACCACTGGCACTCTGTTGTCATCGAGCGTTACCGCAGGAATGTCAATTTTACTTTAGACCGCCACACTCAGCAGTTCAGAACCAATGGAGAATTTGATCACCTGGACCTGGACTACGAGGTACACACGGCTCAGTGAATCATACATTTGACTTAAACTGTGAATGTGTGTGTTTAGCAGGAACCTGTTTATTCATGTGTAATCACTTTGGTTTTAAATGTGCTATAGAAATAAAACATGCTTCCAGCCATCCGCTCTCTTCTGCTTATCCTTGTCAGGGTTGTGGGGGTTTGGATCCTATGATGTACTTATTTAATGAACTGCTTGCTAGGTTCTAAGAATCCTCTCCAAAGTCTTAATTGAAGAGGAAAATATCTTCTTAGTTTGGATGTCACCTCGAAAGGAAGACACACAATGTTTGTTCACATATAAACTGTATTATATGGAGGTAGTCTGACTTTCAGCTCCTCATCTCCAGCATGATTTAGGTTCTGCTGATGTTTATTGTTATATTAGGCATGCAGTGAAATCTGCTGCTTCCTTTCAATGACTTTAACTGAGGCTTCAGTGTTTAGAGGACACGTGTGCACAGGTACGCATATCTGCTGCTAATGTATGTCCTAGTTATCCATCAGCCCTGTCAGCCGGAGCACAGGTTCCATCGTTCAGTTATATTCAGGGCACTGTGCACAGTACACCATTAAGAGTAACTCTGCAGTCACTGCTTGAACAGATTGTTGGTGAAGCTGGAGGAAGAAACTTACCTTTGACAGGAAAAGTAAAGATTCTGGCAGAAATGAACCCACTCGTCATGTTTCACACACAGTTCCTGCTTTGGCACAGCAACAACACAACACTGTCATGATAAAGCTTTCACAAATAATTAGGTCACTTAGTTCAAATGCCTGGGGCTCAGTTATTTTGTGAAAGATCAGCTCAATATTTAAGATATTGTCTTTCAAAAGAATTTGACCACTTAATCATTTAGGCTACAAAAATTCACATCACTTCATCGATTCAAAAACAATACTGAATGGCTGTTTGGGAGCTCAGGGCGCATTTAAAAATAGAATACTTTGTGGTGGACATCGTAGCGTGACCTCAGGATCACATCTAAGAGCTACTGACAGCCAACATTTGTGTTCATGTTTTTAAATCAGAATACTTGTTAAAATGAAGCGTTTTTGCCCTGTGTTTACTTTGTTTACTGGTCTTATTTACATTATTAGCAAGTGTTTTTTTGTTTGTTTCTTTGGTACTTCTGATACTCTAGTGTGAGAGTGAGACAGGTACAAAGTTGAGGCTGGAAGCAACAGAGGTAAGTGAGCTTAAATACCTGGTCGACCATCCAAGGACAGACGGTGCACGCAAAGCATGAAGAAGAGTGTGCAGAGAGGCGGCGAGGGTCGAGACGAGTGTCTTTGTAACAGAAGGATTGCAGCAAGTGAACACAAAATGCAGTTTCTAAATGAAGGTGTTTCTTACTAAAAGAAATCCAAACCTGCATGACCCCACGTGACAAAGTGATTGAGCCTAAACCCAGTGACTGGTTGGGCCACGCTTGTCAGCAACAACTGCAGTCAAGTCTTTGTTCTTTGTTTAACATGCAAAAAAATCTGAAGTCAGGAAGGAGGCAAACAGTTTGTAACAACACTGTACGGCGCTTATCTCACTGTGTATATTTGATACTTGTTGGAGTCCGTTTATTCCTGCTGGTGTTCCTACAGTTTACAACATTACTGCGGTTCATCTGTGTAACGCCTGAAATGTTCATTCACTCTTCACAGTTGAGTGAAGTGGTTGTTGTCTGCTGTTATTAGCAGACCTTAAAAAGCGAGTCGTTTGACTCTGTGTGGTTGCAGAGATGCAGAATCCCCCAACGTTGCTTTGTGTTGTGTTCCTCAGATCAGCTTTGGAGGACTTCCTGTGTCTGTGAAGCCAACCTCAGGAGGCAAAGAGAACTTTGTTGGCTGCATGGAGGGAATTACCTACAACGGGGAAAACATCACTAGTCTGGTGCGCAGGAAGAAGGTTGACACCACCAGCTTTGTAAGAAGTGTCTTCTCTTTGAGTTTATGTGCCCAGCCTTGTGTAAATGTAGACTCGAATGCTGCAATGATCTTAAAAACCCTTTTGCAGTTTTTCTGTTATTTGGCAGTTTGCATCTTTTCCTAAACGAAATATGTCATGGACACTCGTCTGTGGAGAAAAACTCTTCTTCAGCTTCAGTAACATGCCTCGATTCATCGTGACCCAGACAGCTCTAAACGTACTTTTTAAACCATATATTACTGTTGTTTGTGTTAACCTCTGCCAGACAATGTAAAATATTTTTCTTCTTTATTGGGATCTTCTTAAATAACAAAGTTAATTGAGTGGATTTAATTGTTTGTTGCTCCTGTGGATTTGTCCTAAACAGTCTCTAACCTGAACACTTTCGACCTGTCAGAACATTAAAAGGAGCTCCGGTAGTTTCTTCACTGTTGCTCAAACTCCTGAGCAGTGTTGGTCAAATTACTTGAAAAAAGTAATCAGTAACTAATTACCGATTACTCCCCCAAGAAAGTAATCCCATTACTTTACTGATTACTGATTTTCAAAAGTAATTAATTACTTAGTTACTTAGTTACTTTTTAAAAACGCGATTTACAACCTGAATAGGTGATAAAGTGATAGATCTTTCAGCCCAATTCTACTTTTTCTACATAATCATCATACAAAATGTAATCAAATGGAAACGTCTCTTTTTAAAACTTGTTTTATTAGTTTTAATCTTTTAACTTTATGCATCAAGCAAAAATTAAATTATATGCAACATTCTCTGACTGGAAGAAATTAGTTTAACATTTAAACCTATTTTCTGCACATTCCAGCTCATAAAATAAAATATTTTTTGTGTTTACACTCAGTCTTTCAAATAGATGCAAGTAAAACACAGCAGAAAATAAATAAAGTCAAAGACTCAGCGGTCCTGTTGCTCTATTTTCACCTGTAAAGCAGGAGTGGGGTAGGCGGAGGTTTACCCTGGTGCAGGTGTGCCGCGGTCAGTGGAAGAATCCGCGAGTTTCTCTGTGAGTTTCCCATTACGTCGTTGTGCACTCGGAGCTTGTTTGGGGGGGGGGTTCGCTGTAAAAAGAAGTTTTCTTCCCACGCACAGCGGACACTAATGTTTTTGTGACTTTTTATGGAATCAAACTCAAAGTAAGGTCAGTACTTCCACGCTTTAAACGCTGCACGCTCATACTCTCTCTGCACTGATATGTGATCCATTGTTGATCTGCACACAGCTGTTGTCACGAACGGCGCACTCACACTGTCGTGAGACATTCTCGCAAAAAAAATCACGGTTTTAGTAACGCAGTAACGCAGCGTTCCTACGGGAAAGTAACGGTAATCTAATTACCGTTTTTGCAATAGTAATCCCTTACTTTACTCGTTACTTGAAAAAAGTAATCAGATTACAGTAACGCGTACTGCCCATCTCTGTTCGTCACAACAACAGTCACTGTTATACAATATTATGGTCAACAGTATCAAGTGCTCTTCAAAGTAAAACACTTCCTGTAACAAGCTTTCACAATAAAATAAATAATTACCATTAACTGTTTGAACACATTTTCTACACATTCACTGCAGTAATGAGAAGGAGAGCATGTTTTAGTGTTTCCTGCATGTCCAAGAAGTAACACGTAAAGGATCAATAAATCACAACATCCTCCCAGCTGATTAACAGCTGTTCATCCGTGTCCAGCTGCTTCAGTGCGTTTACTCATCTCGAGTGGATGCAGTAACTGAGCAGGTCTGTGCAGCAAGCTTTAAACTGTGAACAATGCAGGAACAGCTGTGTCCGAGGAAATGCGTTTGTCTGGGCGAGTTATTCTCTCCAACCAGGACAACATCGCCCACGTTCATCACACTGGGTGTTTTTACTAGTAAAAACCACCGACCTTCTGGTTAGTGGCCGACCTGCTCTGCCACCTGAGCTACAGCTACCTCCAAGTGCTCACAACTCTGGAACTGTGCAAAGAGGACAGAGGCCTCAATATCGCCTCTACTTCTGTCAGTATACTAGTGAGCTCCTCAAAGTTCAGCGAAGCCCTCCCAGGACACTCCTTAGATTTGTTTTCACAGAGTTCTCAGGCTTTTCCCAGAAGCCACCCCACCGAGCTGCTCGCTCAACAATAAACTGAAGAACGTCTCTGATGGTCTGCTCTTTCAAATGTCATGAACAAGCCTACATAACCTTTGTCTTGCAATAAATCTCTTTACTTTACAGTTCTAAATAAACCACCCCAGTGATGGTGCATTGAACAGTGCAGTGTAATCACAGGCTGCCAGTTAACCACAGTGAATCTGTGATTCGTTGGCAGCACCCATGGGTGTTGCTATCTGAAACTAAAACCAGAATACCGTAGCCTCCCACACTAAGACTGTGGTTGTCCTCTAAGAATGGATTTTGAATCTCTCCTTCCTCAGGTGGCACATTCCTTGTCGGAAACTTGTTTGACTCGTTAGAGCTAATTTTGATTGCCGGTTCTTTTTTCCACTCCATAGTAACCACTGTGTTTTTAGCTCAGATGTTCAAACTGAGTGGACGTCTGTGAATAGACTGGCTTTTAGTAACGGATTCACTGTGAAAATGTCCGAAATGTAAAAAACAGACATGCACGTGGATCCACGCGCCCAACATTTGATGACGTTCATGTTACTCAGACCTACGCTGGCCCTAGAGGACTCGCAGAAGTGGAAATTATAGCATCAAGTCTTTATTCCACACACTCTGAGCACCTAAACTGCCTGACAACCGTTTTCAATTTAGAATCGCCAAATAAAATGAAGTTTCAAAATAAAAGTCTGTTAGGTACTGTCTCCATAAATCTCTTTATCGGTTTCTTTCTTCCACTGTAGCGTAACCTGACATTTTCCTGCTCCGAATCCAACACCTCCCCAGTTTTCTTCAACTCCACATCCTTCCTGCGGCTGCCGGGTCAGACTGACAGCGACACCCTGTCAGTCAGTCTGTCTTTCAGGACGTGGAATCCCAACGGCCTTCTGATGTTCACCGCCCTGGCGGATGGCTGGGTGGAGCTGGGCCTGACGGAGGGAAAAATCACCGTCTATATGAATGTGACACAGAAGAAGAACACACGCATAGACATTTCATCAAGTGAGCTCAGCTCGTTGGTTTTCGGTTGTTTAATTATTATCTCGAGGTCCTTTTTGGTCTCTTTGTCTTCACTTCGATCGCTGTTGTGTTTTCCTGTTAAACTTTTCTGCATGTGTTTTTCCTCATAGGTTCAGGTCTGAATGATGGACAGTGGCATAGTGTCCACCTGAATGCACTGGAAAACTATGCAATGCTGACAGTTGATGGAGATGAGGCCTCCACAGTTAGAACAGCTATCCCCATCCAGATCCAGACTGGAGGAACATATTACTTTGGAGGTGTGTTAAGTCTAATTGTTGAATGTTGTCATTGTGTTTCTTAAATTTGTAAAGTTTTAGTTCAAGCAGTAGCAAAGAGATCCCTGTGATCCTGAGCACCTCTGCAGCCTCTCTGTGCTGGGGGAGGTTTTATTGTAGACACATCCTCTCTGACAGATCTGCTTCTTGTGTTGTTGCTTCCTGCTTCTATGACCCTTTTGGTCAGGAGGAGGTCACACACACACACACACACACAC
>NW_005187719.1:199954-204107 GCF_000239375.1 Pundamilia nyererei
CACACACACGCGCACACGCACACACACGCAGTGCCTTGTCTTAGAACCATTGGGGGCTTTTACATGGGGAGGTGCTTGTGTTGTGTAAACTGTAACTGTCATGGGAATAAACAGCTGTGAGGAAGCTGCTCTTTGAAGGATTTGGGCTACAGACAGCTGATGAGCACTAAGCTCCACCGCCTGGTTCTGACCAAAGCTTCCCTCGTTAGCGGCTGAAGATGTTCTGTCTTGTCTTGTGTTCTTCATGAGGAATACGTCTCTAAACGAGCGGCGCCTGTGGAAACACAGACTCAACAAGGTGATTACTGAAAAATGGGAGTAAACATGATCCAGAGTAATTTGATGTTTTATCAAGTGTGTCCAAGTTTTCTCTTCTCTCCTAAAAACACAGTGTGAGAAAGCAGCACTGATGCAAGTGTGAATTTAAAACGTGCAATAACAGGCTATGACTGCGTGCTACATCCGCGTGGGTAAAATTAGTCCAAGTTTCTTGATTATCAAACAAAATGAAAGTAGATGTTTGTTTTGTCCTGAAGCACAATGACTTTATTTTCACAGAAGCTCGCATCCACCTTCAAGACCCGATTTTTGGTGCCTGAAATAATTGCATGTTTTGAATCCTGCTTAAATGAGATTAAACCGTGCCGTCCTCACCAGCTTCATTCCAGTATACCTCTGCTGGTGATAATAATGCCTTTGCTGCTCTCCGTCTTTGTCTAGGTTATTTTCTGCAAACTAACCCCAGATCACATCAGCGCTCCTTCCAGGGCTGCATGCAGATGATCCACATAGATGATCACCTGGTGGACCTCAAGGCGGTGGAGCAGGGCCTCATTGGAACTTTTGAAAATGTCAGCCTAGATATGTGTGCCATTATAGACAGGTATTTATCCCAGAAGTCCAAAGCTAAGATTGTAATAAAGAAAAGCACAGTGGATTGTTGTTGGGTCCTCCATCAGGCTGGAGGGTGGAGAGGGGTTGAAGTCGTGTTCTCACTGAGTTTCCTGCTGTTTCATGTGTCGTGGTTCGAATTTTGAGGAAGAGACATACGACTGAAAGTCCATAGTGGGTCAACACAAATGATTTTATTAAAACACATATATGTGGTGAAAATGGGCTCTGCGAAACATCAGGCTCCATCTCCCCCTGACAATAGGTGGGTGCGATATTTATACTTATGATGACCAGTAACTCCAGCGAGGACATATTCTAAAAAGGAACCGCTACTTCCTCTGTTCCTCCAGATGCTTCCTGTTATTACACTTTTCTAGACTTACACAACATTTGCAGTCAGTTTACCCAGACAGACTATGTGTCTGTGTCGTTAATCTAAGTGCATGACCCCCCTCTACGTCATCTGTTACCAGGCAAACATCCACAGCACAGGGCCTTTATTTCCTTTCTTAAACAATCATAGAAAATATATGTTAAATTGTATATATGTAAGCAATCCTTCCAGCTTGAACTTTGCTCCACTGATCGGCCAGACATCGCGCTGCCCGTAGCTTCAACCCTTTAATTATGCAATATGTGTGACATGATTACAGTTGCACCTGCAATGAAAGATTATGTGCTTATGCTAACACCTGAAATACAGACTTTACTATAACCTCACCAGCTTCAATAAATGTGTCCATGAAATGACAATAATGATAAATCATAAATGATGCAACAGTAATAATAAGGATTATGGATGTAAAATAATATTTCATCTCGACACATGTCAGGTGTGTTCCAAACTACTGTGAGCACAGCGGCCGCTGCTCTCAGACGTGGGACGCATTCACCTGCAACTGCAGTGGCACTGGCTACACTGGAGCTACTTGCCATACCTGTAAGTGCAGTTATACTCTGGCATTTGTTTAATTAATGGTAATCCTAATGTTATGTTAATCATAAGACTAGTTTTTAGTTAGTTGGTTATTTCATGATCTATTTGCTCAGGTTCCCTGAAAAATGTTAGATTCTTTAAAGATGCTCGCATTATTTATCACGTTCATTCTTTTAGGCTGAAGGTAGCTGTGAACATTCGTGTTTTTGGTTTTTAATCTCTGCCCACTCAGTGGTACAGTCAGGGCAACCACCCAGATCCTGTTAGCATCTAGTTCTAAGGCTTTCATTCTGCATTTATCCATCAAATACACTGTTCCTCCCTTTATTCAAATACTGTACCATTATTATTACTACCAATATTTTCCATGCAACCTTACATGGCTGCAGACACAAGTCACAATACTGAAAGGTACCAGCAGCAGTCGTTGAGGCTGCCAGTAGAGTAAATTCCTGTGACTGAACTGAGTGCCCAGGGTTACTTTTCTAGACGTTTCCAGCTCTGGGACGGGCTGCTGACTTGTGTCACATTGGTGCCAACTTTTTGGCTTTTGCGTCTGACTCTATGGTGAAAATGGATGCACACAGACAGACTATACCTTGCTTCCCCTGATAGCACTGTATCAGCAATCATGTGAGGAGTATAAGCACCAAGGCAAGAGTTCGGGGAGCTACTGGATAGACCCAGATGGCAGCGGCTCTATAACCCCCTTCAGAGTCCACTGTGACATGACAGGTAAGATATTCAATCTTTATTTAAACCAGCATGAAGAATATATTCCAGCACAAATGACTTCATGTTTATCATGTGACTGATTGTATTTAGGTAAATCTGTGATGTAGAAGGAGCAGAGAATATTTACATGTCGGTTGTTTTTCTTAGAGGATGTGGTTTGGACCACGCTGAGGAACGACCTGTCTCCTCAGACGTCAGTATCCAGTGCAGACAAGGGCAACGCAGTGCTGCAGATTTCTTACAATATGACTGAGGAACAGGTACACACTTAATGTTACACACTCCGTTTCCTACATGCACTGCACTTTTTGTTTTTTAACAAAACAGTTTGCTAACAATAAACATGCAGACACAAAACTGAAGTAGAAACAAAGTTCATCTTCTAAGCATTGTTAATCGACTGTTCAGCGTTACAGATATTTTGGGGAGAAGTCCAACGATTCGATGGGTTCATAAGCAGAATCGTGTTGGTCGTACGGGGCTGGCTGCTTGAGTCACAGGTTTTTATAGTCATGTTAAACAGTTGAACCTGTTCAGGACTAGATGGCTTTAATCAGTCCACAGTTCTCTAAACAATAAAGAAGAAGCCAGCTGTTCGGTTGGTTTTCATTCCAACACACGTCACAGACCATAAATATCACAGACTAAGAAATGTTCTTAGCAGACAAATGACAAATCAGCATACTCGTGTCTGTCTCGTGTGTCCAGATGTTGTCAGTAACCAGCAGTGCAGAGTACTGTGAGCAGTACGTCGCCTACGCTTGCCGAATGTCCCGCCTGCTCAGCGGTCCAGGTGATGATGCCTATTATCGACCTTTTCACTCACTATAAAGAATGTGTTTACTCTGTTCATCACACCCATCATTATTATCATAACACATACTGTAAACATTAAAGTGATATTTTTGAATGGTGCGTGTGTTCAGAAGTGTTTAAGTAGCAGTACACTGTAGCTGTTTGGTTCGACCTCCAGATGGCGTCCCTTTCACTTGGTGGTTAGGAAGAGCCAATGAAAAGCATTCTTACTGGGGGGGTTCAGGACCAGGGATCCAGAAGTGTGCCTGTGGTATTGAACACAACTGTACTGATTCCAAACACTACTGCAACTGTGATGCAGACCTGCGTGCCTGGTGAGTGTACCCTCACTCAGCCGCTCAGCTGAGCTGTATCGTGTTACAAACTAGAGTTTATAGTTTCATCCTGTAGGTCAGGGGTCGGCAACCTTTCTGATGATGAGTGCATCTAAAGTTTCCTCAGAAGTCAGTGTGCCATATGACTGCATTAGCAATACATTTAATAACGCTCTATATTAACAGTTACTTACTATATAGAAAAACTTTACAGAATTATATTTGTTCACAGATGTTGGCAGCTGTCAGCGAATAGTTTTTTATCTATAACAGCAAATGAACTGAACAACAGAAAATGCAAATGCTGTTTATCCTCACAACAATGTTAACAGACGCTGTTGTGACAGTGATGTACAGTCTTGTTGGTCTATGTATGATTTCTATACATTTTACATCAGACAAAAACTTTGGTTGTAAAATTCAGATAATTATTTAAACGAGAATAAGAAAGTATTTC
>NW_005187719.1:204931-236579 GCF_000239375.1 Pundamilia nyererei
AACGAAAATAAACTCCACCTAAACTTGGTTTATATCTGACCCAGATAGACTGCAGGTCATAACTTCTTACCTGAAGTTCAGTTCACCTGACACTCGGACTGGTGGCCGCCTCGGGGCTCTGCTCCTCCTCCCCTTTCTGTCATCCACCTGCTGGCCTCTGTGGAAGCTCCAAATAACTGAGTTATTTTTACACATCTGCCAGCATCTGGCCAATTCACCACCTTTCCTTGTTTATACCGTTACAAAACCCCCAAAACAACAAACAAAAAAACAACAAAAAACCATCGGCCCATAAAAACGAAAAATCACATGGCCAGTCCAGCTATGGTCGTGCCATCAGTTAACCCTTCGCGTGCCACAGGGTTGCCGACCCCTGCTATAGATTATAATCCTCATAATCCTCACTCAGTGTTTGAATGAAAGCTTGTGCCAAACCCTGATCAGCCCTTCAGTACTTTCTTAAATGTATATGTGAATGATGTAATAACACCAATTAGACAAGATTGATTTAAAAAATCTAATCAAAGTAAAGGAAATATTTTTAGCTGACATAATCCTGAGCTGACTGTCATGTCTTCTTTCTGTGTGTGTCCGTGTATGTAGGAAGGAGGACTCAGGCCTGTTGGTCTACAAAGACCACTTGCCAGTCAGTCAGGTTGTGGTTGGTGATACAAGCAGAGCTGGATCTGAGGCCAAACTAACCATAGGGCCACTCAGATGCCGAGGGGACTGTGAGTCTCACACACACACACACACACACACACACACACACACACACACACACACACACACACACACACACGTATTTCATGTTGTTTCATAGACAAATATATTTTATATCTTGTGGTTATTTTCTATAGCAAACTTCCGGAATGCGGCCTCCTTTACAAGCCCCGCCTCTTACCTCCACTATCCTTCTTTGAGAGATGAAACCAGCACTGACATCTCTTTCTACTTTAAGACGTCCTCTACTCATGGAGTCTTTCTAGAAATCCTAGGAAGCACCAGCTTCCTTCACATTGAGCTCAGAGGTGGGTCAGTGTGTGTGTACTACTGTAATACTGTTGAGACCTTTGCACATGTGCAGTTGAGATATTAGGTCCTTTTTAAAGATATAATCCCCAAAAGGTTGATTCTGTTCATCTGGACGTTTTCAGTGGGAGAAACGTGTCGTCACTCATCAGCTGACTTCTTCAGTCTCAGCTGACTGCAGGTTTCAACCTTATAAACACTGCATTTGCATAATGACTGAAACCAGCTGACTGAATGAACAATGGGCTGTGAGGTCAGTTCATTGATCAGCTGAGACTGAAGAAGTCAGCTGATGAGTGACGACACGTTTCTCCCACTGAAAACGTCGTTTTAAAATATCTGTTGTTTTGTAATAATATTCCTTAAGTGAAACATGTATAATGTAAAAAATATTGGTCCCAGCATGGAGCCCTGTGGAACTCCATTCATAACTTTTAAATGTGAAGAAGACTCCCGTTTATATGGATAAATTGGAGTCTATCAGATAGATATGATTCAAACCAGCACAGTGGTGAGTTCTGTGCACTGAGGTCTGTCAGGACAACCATGGAGAGGAGTCTGCTATTAGAGCCCATAAGTAGATAATTCATAACCTTCACTAGTGCTGCTCCTGTGCTACGATGCACTTTAAGTAAACCATTAAATAAACCGTTCCTTTGCAAATGCAAATGGTCAGTGTTTGGCGACTTCTCTTTCAAAACATTTTGAAATGAAAGGAAAGTGGGTCTATATTTAGCTAAAACATTTGGATCAAGTAAGAGCTTTTTGAATAAGGATTTAAAAGCCTGTGGTATGTAAGCCTGTAAACAGAGATAACTTAATCATCAGTGTTTATTACTATCTGTCTCTAGGAGATGAAAATTTTAACTATTTCCAATGTTTGACATGTTTGACTCCACAGCCGACTCAGTGGTTTTATTCTCTTTTGGCATTGGCACTGAGAAGATGGAGCTCAGTGTCCGCTCACCAGTGCCGTTAAATAATGACCAGTGGCATCGTGTGGAGGCTGAAAAAAACATCAAGGAGGCAGTGCTGCAACTTAATGGACAGCACAGAATGGTCAGGCCCACCACCTTACAGGGCCATGCAAAACCAGAGCTCTACAGTGATCTCTATGTTGGTAAGACTTGTGTGCCACATATGTTTATGGTCCCATTTGGACTCATGAGGAGTATGTTACTCTTCTTCATATATGTCTTCAAACCACAATGAACAAGCATGTGTGCTTCATTCAGTATATTTGGTCTTTTTTTTTTTGATGTTTTAAAATGTTGTGTTGTGATCATCAGAGTCTGAACTATAAAAAATCTTTTAAGTTTTTGTCTGAATTTATTAATGGCTGCAGATCATCCAAATATAAAAAAAATGTTAATGGTCCTGACTTTGACGACAAATTTCCCAAAGGGTGAGAAGGTGCTTGAGATAACCAAAAGTTTAAGTTTAAAGGGCTTGAGGTAAGCAATTGAAGCAACTAACAGTTAGAGCCTAGAATACAGCTGAATTACATTTGACTCGGTGGTAAATACATTAGAGGGTTACAGCTGGAAAGCAATGCCCGACCGACAGACAAATGTTCTTGGGTGCGGGAATTCATCACAGTATAAGCAGATGTTACATGAAGTGTCACAGCTTATTTTTGACACATAGGCAGTATAATGCTTGTGCAAAAGCTAGAATTCTGTGAATGGCTCTAATCAGCAACATCAGTTTAAATTTTATTTCATTCTGCACATTTAATGTCACTTAGGATTGACCTCGAACCCTGCAGCCTACCCTGTATCAGATTTGTTTATTACCAAGTTTGTAACCAAAAGAGGAGTCTGTCTTGGTATCATGGTGCAGCACAGTCCAGCGTAGTGCATTAATTAAATTTAGATTTGTTGATATAGTGCTGATTCACAGCAACAGATGTCTAAAGGTGCTTTAGAGTTGCTTAAAAGTTTACCTCACCGTGAGCATGAATGATTTCAGTTGGTGTCATGACTCTCTTTCTTCATCTGTTCAATACTTTTTTATTTTTCACTATTAAATAAATCTATAACTTAACTCATCAAAGATGTATACTGTACAATGATTTCATCCTGGAAAAAGAACAGTTGAAAGAAATCATTAAAGGCCCCAAATTACAAACATTTTGAGTTTTTAACGATTTTTTTGAACTGTTATGTTAGTTATTAGAAAGCAGTCCTGTCACTTAGTACAAGTTAATATCAGCTGGTTCAGTCCCAAATAATGGCCTATAAACAGGCGTCTCGTTACCATGGCATCACACAAGAAACACTTCATGATGGTAAAGCCAGCGACCTCTCTTTAAACCTTCACAACCTTAAAAGATGTTGATGGCATTGGTTGCAGAACATTTCAAATCTCCACCTGGAGACTCTGTTGTCCTGCTGGGAGACTTCAATGCTCACGTGGGTAACAGCAGTGAGACCTGGATGGGCGTGATTGGGAGGAACTGCCTCCCTGATCTGAACCCGAGCGGTGTTTTGTTATTGGACACAGTTTGGCCATAACGAACACCTTGTTCGAACATAAGAGTGTCCGTAAGTGCACGTGGCACCAGGACGCGCTAGGCCACAGGTCGATGATCGATTTTGTAATCGTATCAGCAGACCTGCGACCATATGTTCTGGACACTCGGGTAAAGAGAGGGGCTGAGCTGTCAACTGATCACCACCTGGTGGTGAGTTGGATCAGGTGGCGGGGGAGGACGCTGGACAGACCCGGTGCACCTAAACGCGTAGTGAGGGTGTGCTGGGAACGTCTAGCAGAGGCCCCAGTCCGCGAGATCTTCAACGCACACCTCTGGCAGAACTTCAACAGCATTCCGAGGGAGACTGGGAACATTGAGTCCAAATGGACCATGTTCAGCGTCTCCATTGCCGAAGCTGCTGCATTGAGCTGCGGCTGCAAGGTGGTTGGTGCCTGCCGTGGTGGTAACCCCCGAACCAAACGGTGGACACCAGAGGCAAAGGGAGCCACCAGGCTGAAGAAGGAGTCCTATCGGCCTTGGTTAGCCTGTAGGACTCCGGAGGCAGCTGACAGGTATTGACAGGCCAAGCGGAATGCGGCTCGGGCAGTGGCTGAAGCAAAAACTCGGGTGTGGGAGGAGTTCGGAGAGGCCATGGAAAAAGACTTTCGGACTGCCTCGAAGAGCTTCTGGCAAACCGTCAGGCGTCTCAGGAGGGGAAAGCGGTGCTCTACCTGCACTGTGTATAGTACTGGCGGAGCGCTGCTGACGTCGACTGAGAAAATTGTCAGGCGGTGGAAGGAATACTTCGAGGACCTCCTTAATCCCATTGACACGTCTTCCGAGAAGAAAGCAGAGTCTGGGGATGAGGGGAATGACCCGCCAATTTCCGGGGGCGAGGTCACTGAGGCAGTTAAACAACTCCTTGGTGGCAGAGCCCCTGGTGTTGATGAGGTCCGCCCCAAGTTCCTGAAGGCTCTGGACGTTGTAGGGCTGTCCTGGTTGACACGCCTCTACAATGTTGCGTGGAGGTCAGGGACAGTACCCCTGGACTGGCAGACCGGGGTGGTGGTCCCCATCTTTAAGAAGGGGGACCGGAGGGTGTGTTCCAACTACAGGGGGATCACACTCCTCTGCCTTCCTTGGGAAAGTCTATGCCAGGGTGCTGGAAAGGAGAGTTCGTCCGTTAGTCGAACCTCGGATACAGGAGGAACAATGCGGTTTTCGTCCTGGTCGCGGAACACTGGACCAGGTCTTTATCCTCTCAAGGATACTTGAGGGTGCATGGGAGTTTACCCAACCAGTCTACATGTGTTTTGTGGACTTGGAGAAGGCATTAGACCGTGTCCTCTCGGGGTGTCCTGTGGGAGGTGTTGCGGGAGTATGGGGTGTCTGGCCCATTGCTACGGGCCATTCGATCCCCATACAACCGTTGCAAGAGCTTGGTTCGCATTGCCGGCAATAAGTCGGACTCGTTCCCGGTGGGTGATGGGCTCTGCCAGGGCTGCCCTTTGTCACCGGTTCTGTTCATAATTTTTGTGGACAGGATTTCTAGGCGCAGCCAAGTGGCGGAGGGCTTTCACTTTGGTGGCCTCAGAATCTCATCTCTGCTTTTTGCGAATGATGTGGTTCTGTTGGCTTCATCGGGTGAGGGCCTCCAGCTCGCACTGGAACGGTTCGCAGCCGAGTGTGAAGCAGCGGGAATGAGGATCAGCACCTCCAAATCTGAGGCCATGGTTCTCAGCCGGAAAAGGGTGGCGTGCCCACTCCGGGTTGGGGATGAGTTTCTGCCCCAAGCGGAGGAGTTCAAGTATCTCGGGGTCTTGTTTGCGAGTGATGGGAGAAGGGAGCCGGAGATCGACAGACAGTTTGGGGCCGCGACTGCAGTGATTCGGACGCTGCACCGGTCCGTCGTGGTGAAGAGGGAGCTGAGTGTAAAAGCGAAGCTCTCAATTTACCGGTCGATCTATGTCCCTACCCTCACCTATGGTCACGAGCTGTGGGTAGTGACCGAAAGAACGAGATCGCGGATACAAGCGGCAGAAATGAGCTTCCTCCGAAGGGTGGCTGGCCTCTCCCTTAGAGATAGGGTGAGAAGTTCAGCCATCCGGGAGGGGCTCAGAGTAGAGCCGCTGCTGCTCCATATTGAAATCAGCCAGCTGAGGTGGTTCTGGCATCTGACAAGGATGCCTCCTGGGCGCCTCCTGGGTGAGGTGTTCTGGGCATGTCCCAACACCTTGGTATTCCCCCGGATAAGCTGCAGGAGGTGGCTGGGGAGAGGGAGGTCTGGGCCTCTCTGCTTAGGCTGCTGCCCCGTGACCCAGCCTCGGATAAAGCGGATGAAGATGGATGGATGGATGGATGGACAAAATAATAATCAAATCACCAGAATTATGCTTATGTACTTATACTAATTACCCTACTCTAATGCTAATATTAGAGTGGTGAGTTGGATCAGGTGATGGGAGAGGATGCTAGACCTAAATGTATAGTGAGGGTGCGCTGGGTATGCCTGGCAGACGCCACAAGATCTTCAGCTCCCACCTCCAGCAGAGCATCTACAACACAGGTGTCCAGCTCCAGGTCTGGAGGACCGGTGTCCTGCAGGTTTTAGATATGTCCTTGAACCAACACAGCTGATTTAAATGGCTAAATTATCTCCGCAACATGTCTTGAAGTTCTCCAGAGGCCTGGTAATGAACTAATCATTTGATTCAGGTGTGTTGACCCAGGCCCTCCAGCAGGACACCGGCCCTCGAGGCCTGGAGTTGGACACCCCTGATCTACAGCATTCTGAGACACGAGACACTGAGTCTAAATGGACCTGCATTGCTGAAACTGCTGCACTGAGCTGCAGCTACAAGGTTGTTGGTGCCTGTTGTGATGGTATACCCTGAACACCAGAGGTGGACACTAGGGGTGAAGGGAACCACCAGGCTTTAGATGGAGTCCTATTGGGCTTGGTTAGCCTGTGGGACTTTGGAGGCAGCCAATAGGTACTAACAGGCCAAGTGGAATGTGGTGACGGCAGTGGCTGAAGCAAAATCTCGGGTGTGGGAGGAAAGACAATGGAAATAAACTTCCAAACTGCCTTGAAGAGATTCTGGCAAACTGTCAGGCGACTCAGAAAGGAAAAGTGGTGCTCTACCTGCACTGTGTATAGTGTGCTGACTTCGCTGCTGACTTCAATTGGGGTGGCTGTAGCTCAGGAGGTAGAGTAGGTCGTCTACTGATCAGAAGGTTAGTGGTTCGATCCCTGGCACCTCCAGTCTAAGTGGGGCATGAGATGTCATTATTTTCTGATTTCTGTACCGTTAGCTGGAAGCCACTGCAGACTGGAGCACACGAAAAACAAGAAACTCATTCAACAGTAATGTGCTAATCTGCATATCACATTGAATTACTCGTTATTTGAAGGTGTTCTTAATGCTGTTCTGGATTATTCTGCCTTACATCTATACCAGGTGCTTCAAGTGGTCAAAGAGGTTTTCTGGGCTGCATGCGAGCTCTGAAGATTAATGGTGTGACCTTTGACCTGGAGGAATGGGCAAAAGGGACTCCAGGTGTGAATCCAGGCTGCCAGGGCCACTGCAACAGCTACAGGATGCACTGCAGAAATGGAGGAAAGTGTGTAGAGCATTACAATGGTTACTCCTGTGACTGCTCCCTTACTGCTTACGATGGACCCTTCTGCACTGATGGTATGACCAACACCCTGTTTGAGATTAGATGGGTTCAGATTTAATAATCAATAAGAATTTCCGCTATGTTTTAATGTTCTTTATTCTTTAATTATACGTTAGATGTAGGCGGCTACTTTGAGACGGGGACATTGGTGCGTTACGACTTGCTGCCAGAGGGGGGACCTTTTGCATTGAGGGACGTGAAGAGTCTGTCAGGTGTTGGTGTTTCAAGTGAGGCCAACCTGACTCAGGAGGAGCTTGTGTTCAGCTTCAGCACCTACAGTGCTCCCAGCATTCTTGTCTACATCAGTTCCAGAACTCAGGACTACTTGGCTGTGGTTCTCAGACACAATGGTAGGCTTATTAGTGTCATATCTGATACATTTAATGTGTTCTCATCTAGGGTGGTCTCCGTGCCAAATATACTTGGGAGAGATACTCAGCCCAAGTGGCACTCTGATGCATCGGAGTGTCGGTGTAAATGTTAGATAGCAAGCATCTTTGTAGAAGAACAATTGAAAAAAAGTGCTTGTGTGAATGGATGAATGAGGCAAGTTGTAGAAAACACTTTGAATGCTCAGAGTAGAAAAGCGCTATGTAAGAACCAGTCCCTTTACCATTTATGAACTGTAAGAAATGTACGTATTTCTTTGTGTTTTCAGGCACTCTCCAGATCCGCTACAGCCTTGGAGGACTCACAGAACCGTATACCATAGATGTTGACCATCGTAACATGGCCAACGGTCAGCCACATTCTGTCAACATAACTAGGAACTTAAGGGAGATACGGCTACAGGTTAGTGAATTCTGCCACTACAATATGCGATGAATTGCAAAATGCAGTCAAGTTAATAATAAAAGTCTTCAGCTGAAAATTCTTTTAGTTTGAAGCTGTAGCAAATATTTAATAGTGAGTATTAAGTTTGTATTAGGAGTGATTTAATGCAGCACTTTTTGCTGGAATGTCATCAAAGACACAATTTATAACAAAGGCTTATTATATAGAATAATTATTTACATGCTGTTACCCCTGTGTTACTGAGAAATGCATGTGTAAGTATTTTTTCACATATTTTTTTCCATGTGTAAATAGAAATAACAGAAGCTAGGAATTTTTCTTTAGCTGGAGATACACGCTGCTTCAAAACTTAGTATTAGAAAATATACACTAACCACTATCAAACGTTTGGACACAGCTTCTCATTTAATGATTTCTCTTTATTTTCATGACTTTTTACATTTTAGATTCTCAGTGAAGGCATCAAAACTATGAATGAACACATGAAATTATGTAGTAAACAAAAGTGTGAAACAACTCAAAACATGTTTTATATTTTAGATCCTTCCTAACAGCCGCCCTTTGCTTTGATTCCTGCTTTGCTCACTCTTGGCCTTCTCTCCATGAGCTTCATGAGGTCGTCACCTCAAATGGTTTCCAACAGTCTTGAAGGAGTTCAGAGGTGCTGAGCACTTGTTGGTCCTTTCCCTTCACTCTGCGCTCCATCTCATCCCAAACCATCTCCACTGGGTTTATGTCAGGTGACTGTGGAGGCCAGACCATCTGGTGCAGCACTCCATCACTCTCCTTCTTGGTCAAACAGCCCTCACACAGCCTGCAGGTGTGTTTGGGGTCATTGTCCTGTTGAACAATACATGATGGGATGGCATGTTGCTGCAGGATGCTGTGGTAGCCATGCTGGGTCAGTGTGCCTTCAGTTTAAATAAATCCCCAACAGTGTCACCAGTAAAGCCCCCCACACCAGCAAACCATCAACCCCATGCTTCACAGTGGGAACCATGCATGTAGAGACCATTCACACAGAAAGTGGAACCAAAGATCTCAGATGTGGACCCATCAGACCAAAGCACAGATGGTCTAATGTCCACTCCTTGTGTTTCTTGACCCAAACAAATCTCTGCTTGTTGCTTTTCCTTAGTCGTGATTTCTCATGGAGTCGTGGTTTCTCAGCAGCTATTTCCAGGTCTCTCTTGGAAATGAGATTTTTAATCTCAATGAGATTTTTTACCTGGATAAATAAAGGATTAAAAATTTAAAAAAAAATTGACCATAAAGGCCTGATTTGTACAATCTCTACTCTACTCAGATGTGTCTCTACTCTGTGTGGCATTTATCTGGGCTCTAATCTGAGCTGCTGTTAACTTGTGATTTCTGAGGCTGGTGACTCGGATGATTGTATCCTCAGCAGCAGAGGGACTCCTGGTCTTCCTTTCCTGGGGCGTCCTCATGTCAGACAGTTTCATCGTAGTCTTGATGGTTTTTCTGACTGCACTTCGGGACACATTCAAAGTTTTAGCAGTTTTCTGGACCGACTGACCTTCAGTTCTTACAGTAATGATGGGCTGTTGTTTCTCTTTACTTAGCTCATTGGTTGTTGCCATAATATGAACTCTAACAGCTGTCAAACATGGCTGTCAGCTGTGCACCAACCTGACTGCTGCACAACACGACTGATGGTCCCAACACCATGAAGAAGGCAAGAAACTCCACCAATGAACCCTGACAGGCTCACCTGTGAGGTGAAACCATCTCAGGTGACGACATCATGAAGCTGAGAGAAGGCCGAGGGTTTGCAGCTGGGTGGCTACTTACAGGAATCTAAAATATAAGACATATTTAGTATGTATCAAGTTAACGCAGCTTTCACAGTATCAAAAAAGTAACACTGGCACTAATCGTATCACTCAATGCAGCATTTGGCAAAGTAAGCTGGAAATTTCTGTTTGCAATATTTAAGAAATTTGGATTTGGAGAATCATTTATCAGTTGGATAAGAGCGTTTTACACATCGCCAGTGGCCACAGTCACCACCAATGGGTTAATTACACAAAGCGTTACTCTTCACACTGGTGCCAGGCAAATATGTCTCTCTCCATCGCTATTTGCGTTATTCACAGAACCGCTAGCTGCTACTGTAAGACAAAATGGCAATATTAAAGGTATTTCAATGTCTAATACACAACAAAATTCTTCTTTATGTAGATGTTTTATTGCTCCTTCAGGATCCCCACTCTTTGCAGCAAACATTTGGGTTATAGATTTGCTTTCAGAAGTCTCAGCTTCTCTATAACCTGGTCGAAATACACTATTTTGCCACTCTGTATGGATGAGGAGGACGGGGCAGATCTTAAATATTAAATATTAATGTTTCCTCCAAGCTGACCAAATCCTGTTCAGCATGAATTTCACCCCCTTGCTTAAATTGGTTCAAAAGAATTTAAACCGCTGAATCATCCATCTGTCCGTCCATCCATCTGTCCATCCATCCATCTGTCTATCCATCTGTCCATCCATCTGTCCATCCATCCATCCATCCATCCGTCCATTTCACAGTGAAAGAACCTTCTATTAGATTATATATCCTAAGAAAAAAATGTCACCTGCTCTCAAACAGAGTTGAGTTCAATAAAAACTGGTCCATTATCATCACTAAAATAATGTATGCTACTGCCTGATATATCTTAATTATTTTTTCCCCTCTCTCCTCGTCTCCCATTTCACATCCTAATCACCTCTAACCACCTTTGATTCCCCCTTGTACACAAACAAAAAACAAAAACGCAAAACCGTTTAACCTGATCACCGATCCACTTATAAACAGGCTTTCTCCTTTGGCTCTGGGGGCTAATCTAAAGGAGGCCATACTCAGGGTTCCCTCCAATCAGGTCTGGGGGCAGCCCAGAGCTCTATGGTCCCAACTCCAGAAAGGAAGAGAGCAGTGGGTGCCAGTGGCTTGGGATGTAGAGCAGATTGTCCAATAAACAGAGGGCTGGTGGTTCGAATTCTGCTCCATACCAGGTGTATTATTACCAGTCATTCAAGACTTCAACACTGGTGTGAGTGGGTGAATGAACCAAGTTAAGTAAAGCACTTTGAGTGTTTAGAAAAGAGCTATATACGAACTAGTCCATTTACCATTTACCAAAAAGGAGGGGGGCGTATGAAAGGAAAGAGAAAAAGACCTTTCCTACCCTGCAGGTAACGCCTCTGAATCATCCCTCCAGCTTATTTTAGCAGAATACCGCTGTGAGCTATTATATTCTTCTTATAACGATGTTATTGTTGTCATGGTCATGACTGTTATTGTTCATAGCTGGTCATTGGTCATACTTATGGCTGTCAATATCGTCATTATTATGATTATTGGTGATGATGGTGATAATACTGAGTTAATGTTGCTTTAACTATTATTATCATTATTGTTATAATTGTCTCCTAAATTACATTAATCCTGGACTGAATACATTAAAACGTCACGCCCACTTCACTCTCACTACTCACAATCACACTTGTATTATTTTCTTCCAACTCTTATATCTTATCATAATTATTATTATCATGATAATAAAAAAGAAAGTAGTAAAAATAAAGGAAAATCATTAAATAGGAATCTGTGTCCAAACCCTTGACTAGTAGTGTATATATTTCTTAAAGTCACTACTTTGAGAGAAGCTGCTAAAGGTGCTAGTTTGATATATTGATAGTCAGAGTAGAAAAATGTATTTAAACCCTGAGTTCACCTGAATTGCAAATTGTAATTAGATGCAATTGTAAATTACATCTTCTGAAAGAATAATTCTATTATAAAAAGTACATCAAATTATATTAAAAAACTAGTTTTTAGCTTAGACAAACTTCTTTTCACCAAATCAAGGACAGGAGTCTTAAAACTTGACAGACAAAGTTTAAAGAAGATGCAGTTTATCAGTTAAACTTGACTGTTGCTTTTCTCTGTCCACATTATCCAGCTGGACCATTATCCAGTGTCCACATATACGCTGCCTGAGGCCTCTGACACCCAGTTCACTTTGGTCAAAAGTATCTTTCTTGGCAAAGTCTTTGGTGAGTCTAGAGATTTGTGTGTGTGTGTGTGTGTGTGTGTGTGTGTGTGTGTGTGTGTGTGTGTGTGTGTGTGTGTGTGTGTGTGTGTGTGTGTGTTTATATGGCTCCTGTTTTTGCATGACTGACTCCATGAAGGGATGCTGAGTGATGTTCTATGATCTGAATATTGTCCTATTTATTCTTGTACCAGTCACTTATTAACTTTTTTGTGTGCCTTTTTTCCTACCTGAAATGATGAGCTTCTAGTTCTTAGAATCCAAATATGTTTTGTGTTGAAAAACATAAAATAAAAATGAAGTAAAAAGTTGAAATGGCATTTAGCTTTTACTTTTTCTAATATCATTAGAGCAACACTACAGGGTGGGCCATTTATATGGATACATCGTAATAACATGGGAATGGTTGGTGACATTAAAGTCCTGTTTGTGGCACATTAGTATATGTGAGGGGGCAAACTCCTCAAGATGGGTGGTGACCATGGTGGCCATTTAGAAGTCGGCATCTTGGATACAACTTTTGTTTTTTCAATAGGAAGAGGGCCATGTGACACATCAAACTTATTGGTAATGTCACAAGAAAAACAATGGTGTGCTTGGTTTCAACGTAACTTTATTCTTTCATGAGTTATTTACAAGTTTCTGACCACTTATAAAACATGTTCAATGTGCTGCCCATTGTGTTGGATTGTCAATGCAACCCTCTTCTCCCACTCTTCACACACTGATAGCAACACCGCAGGAGAAATGCCAGCACAGGCATCCAGTATCCGTAGTTTCAGGTGCTGCACATCTCGTATCTTCACACCATAGACAGTTGCCTTCAGATGACCCCAAAGATAAAAGTCTAAGGGGGTCAGATCGGGAGACCTTGGGGGCCATTCAACTGGCCCACGATGACCAATCCGCTTTCCAGGAAACTGTTCATCTAGGAATGCTCGGACCTGGCACCCATAATGTGGTGGTGCACCATCTTGCTGGAAAAACTCAGGGAACGTGCCAGCTTTAGTGCACAAAGAGGGAAACACATCATCATGTAGCAAGTTCAAATATCCAGTGGCCTTGAGGTTTCCATTGATGAAGAATGGACCCACTATCGTTGTTCCCATATACCACACCAAACCATCACTTTTGTTGTTCCAACAGTCTTTGAGGGATCCATCCAATGTGGGTTAGTGTCAGACCAATAGCGGTGGTTTTGTTTGTTAACTTCACCATTCACATAAAAGTTTGTCTCATCACTGAACAAAATCTTCTGCGTGAACTGAGGGTCCTGTTCCAATTTTTGTTTTGCCCATTCTGCAAATTCTGTGCGCCGATCTGGGTCATCCTCGTTGAGATGCTGCAGCAGCTGGAGTTTGTAAGGATGCCATTTGTGAGTAGCTAATATCCGCCGAAGGGATGTTCGACTAATGCCGCTCTCCAGTGACATGCGGCGAGTGCTACGCTGTGGGCTCTTGCTGAATGAAGCTTGGACAGCCACTGATGTTTCTTCATTACTGACAGTTTTCTTGCGTCCACATTTTGGCAAATCCAACACTGAACCAGTTTCACCAAACTTAGCAAGCAGTTTGCTAACTGTAGCATGGG
This sequence comes from Pundamilia nyererei, assembly GCF_000239375.1. Classification (NCBI taxonomy): domain Eukaryota; kingdom Metazoa; phylum Chordata; class Actinopteri; order Cichliformes; family Cichlidae; genus Pundamilia; species Pundamilia nyererei. Next base: position 218,567 of record NW_005187719.1, read on the forward strand.
AGATGGGTGGTCTCGTAGGGGGTCTTGCATTGAAATCCTGGTTACTGCGTTCACCAGATATCAACACAATTTCGATCCGCTCCTCACGTGTTAACCTCTTCGACATGTCAATGGCTGTGAACAAACAGAAACTTGTAAATAACTCATGAAAGAATAAAGTTACCCATATGGAAAAGATATATATAAATCTTATAAAGTTTGTATCTGTCTTGTGTGAAACTTGTGTGAAAAGCATACAAGAGTGAAAACACATATAAGATCCCTTGAAAAATTATATAATGAAACTTGTATGTTTTGGATACTTACTAAAACAATATATGAAAGTAATGAGAAAGTGGCCACTTTCATGAGTAATCACATATAAGTTTTTACTATTTCTTTTCCATATGGGTACGTTGAAACCAAGCACACCATTGTTTTTCTTGTGACATTACCAATAAGTATGATGTGTCACATGGTCCTCTTCCTACTGAAAAAACAAAAGTTGTATCCAAGATGGCCGACTTCTAAATGGCCACCATGGTCCATCTTGAGGAGTTTGCCCCTCACATATACTAATGTGCCACAAACAGGACTTTAATATCACCAACCATTCCCATGTTATTACGGTGTATCCATATAAATGGCCCACCCTGTATATCAAACAAAGGACAATCTCACTTAGTAGTACAGGGCTCTGATGATGTAAGGGTGGCCTAGAAGTCAGAGGGTTTAACTTTAAAACCTAACCTTAAAAGGTAAGTTTATTGGATTGTGAACAATAAACACATTTAAAACATTGTTATTATATTATTTTTGTTATTTAAAATATTTAAATATTTATTCACAGTGAATATTTTAAAGACTAACATGCTTTTAGGCCCAAAAAAAGTTTCAGTCGTAGTTGCATTGGGCGAGGCCCCCGCCTATATCACTGAGCTTCTTCAACCCTACTCTCCAACTCCAATGATAGTGGTCTCCTGACTATTCCACGGAGACGTTTAAAAACAAAGCGGGATTGCGCTTTTCAAACCCTACCTCCACTACTGTGGAACTGTTTACCTCCCCCGCTACGCTCCATCGACTCTCCATCGACAATTAAAGCTGCTTTCTCTTTCTTTTAGAAACAGGCCAGATTGACCCCATCCTGATCGAGCGCTACAACACACCAGGTTTCATGGGCTGCCTGTCAAGAGTTCAGTTTAACAGTGTAGCACCGCTGAAAGCTGCCCTGCGCTCCAGCATAGCAGCACCTGTCAGCACCCATGGGATACTGGTTCCTTCAAACTGTGGAGCCTCCCCCCTGACCATCTCCCCCATGGCTTCAGCCAGAGACCCCTGGCACATAGAAGGTGGTAGAAACACATAGAACATAGGAAAGGGGTGTCTAACTCCAGGCCTGGTTTTAGATGTGTCCTTGATCCATCACAGCTGATTTAAATGGCTAAATGACCTCAACATGTCTTGAAGTTCTCCAGAGGCCTGGTAATGAACTAATCATGTGATTCAGGTGTGTTGACCCAGGGTAAGATCTAAAACCTGCAGGACACCGGCCCTGATGCCTGGCGTTGGACACCCCTGACATAGGGTTTCAGCATACATAGGGGCATGCCACTGTAAAATTCTAAAGTTTCTCAGGATTCAGATAGATAACAGATGTTTGCTTTGTTCACAGCTGGAGCTGTTTTCAACCTCAATGAGGACAAGTTCAGTGGTGATGGTGTGGATCGCAACTCGGCTGTCATAGGAGGTATGTTTAGTTTTAAGTATACCAGGATTCTGAGCTGCTGTTTTTGTCTATATAATTGGAAAATGCACAGATTGATGTACATAAAACGAGGTGGTGTATGATTTTAAAACTGATACCATAGGTGTATCTATTAAAAATCTCTGAGCAGTTTGAATCTCAGTGATGTTGTCTTCAAGGTCGAGGTCACAGGTCAACTTTTCTGAAAACTGCCTCAGGAGGCTGAGGGGGAACGCCCGGAGCCGCTGGTATTTTTCAGTTTTTCGGTCACATTGGATTTTTATGCTGTCTGGGACAAGTTGAAGGTTGCCCAGAGGTCACCTGGTGGAACCTAACCTGTCTCATTGTGACTCAAAGCAACTGCCATCTGCAAATAATCACCATCTAATTTATTAATACAGATTGTTAACCATTGCAACACATTAGAATCAGTCAGCACTGATGAGTGCAACTTGTCTGTTCCAGCACATTGTGAAACACACACCTGAGTTTACTGTGCATTACACTAAATTTCATGAAAAAGTGTCTTATTTTGCACCCGATATGTGTGTGATATTTGATACCGGGAATATTAATTTGGAATGAGAGAAGTAAAAGTCCTTCCATGAAACGCTGCCTTACCGTGGTGGAGGGGTTTGTGTGTCCCAGTGATCCCAGGGCCTGTGTTGTTGGGGGCTTTGTTGCTCCCTGGTAGGGTCTCCCAAGGTAAATTGGCCCTGTGTGAGAGGCCAGATGAAGAGCAATTCAGTCGACTGCTATGGATAAAAGAAGACCAACGGACGAGTGTACCCTGTCTGGAATAGGATTGCTGGGACCCCACCCTGGAGCCAGGCCTGAGGATGGAGCTGGAGGGAGCGTGTCTGGGAGATGGGCCTTAGCCCGTGGGACCTGGCCGGGCACAGCTTGAAGCAGCGACATGGGCCTGCCCTGCTGTAGGCCCACCACCCACAGGAGGCACCGTTAGGTCCGGGTGCAATGTGTGTTGGGAAGCAGACAGGGGTCCAATCCCCGGCTACCAAGGCTGGCTATCAGGACACGGAAGGTCACCTCTCTGGTAGGGAAAGGAGTCTTGTGCATGAGACTGAGAGACCGGCTTTATATGGTGGGGCTCACCTCAATGCAACATTTGGGCTCTGGAACCAATCTCTTAGAGAGAGGCTAGACTCTGTTCCAGGCTGCTATTGCCCTCGGTGAGAGGTGGTGGCCAGGGATGGATTTTCTTGTATCCCTGAACGGGTCCTGAATGTAGTTTGCACTTATGCGCAATGGTGTAGCGTCCACACCGCTGTGGAAACATCTTTCAGGCATTGATGTGAGTGACTGAGTAGAGTTGCGCTGATTTCCCATGTGGTGGAGTTTATGCTGCACAGTTTCATGTCTCTTTTAAAGATATCTTTAAAGCGCAGCCGTGACGTCCAGTGGGTTGCACACAACTGATGGTCCCAACCCCACTAAGAAGGCACGAAATTCCACAAACAAACCCTGACAGACTGACGCTGAGCCTGGTTCTGCCGAGTTTTTTTACAGGTTTCTTCCTGTTAAAAGGGAGTTTTTCCTTCCCACTGTCGCCAAAGTGCTTGCTCATAGGGGGTCATATGATTGTTGGGTTTTTCACTGTATCTATTATTGTACGATCTACTGTACAATATAAAGCGCCTTGAGGCGACTGCTGTTGTGATTTGGCGCTATATGAATAAAACTGAATTGACAGGCTCACCTGTGAGGTGAAACTACATCATGGAGCTCACTGAGAGAAGGCCGAGTGTTTGCACCAAAGGGTGGCTACTTTGAGGAGTCTAATATAAAACATATTTAGAGCTATTTTTCCTTTTTCTTTCTACATAATACTGTAGATACATGTAGTAAAAATAAAGGAAAAACACTAAATGAGAAGGTTTGTCCAAACCTCTGACTGGTCGTGTATAATAATAAAATTATATCTCATAAACTTGCTCTGAGCTAATGTTGGCATTGTTCTGATGTTTGAGAGGAAAGAGGTTAGAAACATCCAAGTCACTGTTTTCACTGCATGAGGTAATCCACATATTCACTGTAGGAAACAGTGAGAATTCAAATCCTCTTTATAATCTAACATGGCAAAAATGAGCAGAGCAAAAGCCAAAAGACATCAACCCAGTTTGTTAAGTTCACAGTTTGAGCTGCGGTTGATCCCTCTGGCCTCTGGTGTAACTATCAGTTCAAATCGCGTGAACTGCTAATCAAAGGGAAACTCTTCATAACACAACGTTTACACCTCGTCGACCTTTCTCCCGCCTTTCTTGCTTGATGTTACATCTTCTGTGATGACATCTGGCATCTGTGCACTTTTACGTTAATTAGATGGATCATTAGCTCATTCAAACATGACTGTGCATTTCTACATAATCTCTTTTTAATTCAAAAACACAGGGATACTTTTTTTATCAGTCTGTGTTGGTCAACTACAACATACGATTCCTTTTATGAAGTCATGCATTTCAAAGTCAGACATTCTTGTTTTCAACTTTTTCTTATTAAACTTTAGACATAAACAAAACAAGAGAAATAAGTTTTATCATACTCTGTTTTACACTCACCTCCCACTCCCCCCATTACACACCTCTGCACCTCAGGTGGCAGAGAGCCAGCTACTAAAAGGAGACCAAATACAGTTTGTCTAATAGGCCACAAGTCACTTTTTTGTACGATGCTATTTTAACCATTAACCATTCGTCATAGGGAGGCGGGCGGCTTTCCCAGCAGTGTCTTAGCAGAATCCCTTTAGCTGTGTAAGGGCCAGGACGTCTCATTTTTATGGGGAAGTCAGAAAGTTCTGTGGTTGAACCAAACACGGACAGTATTGGTGAGATGTGAAATCTTCTTTTCAGAACATGAAGATGACTCCATAATATCAAAGTCAGACATTACCTTCGATTAGTGGCTCCTTAGTATCGCCCTCACTCCCCATCCTGCTTACATACATGTGAGCACACAGCCTCACAGGCCGCCTCTACACTCAGTGAGACGCCTGAATCATTATAATGTTTTCATACTCATTGTAGTGGTTGAACTTATACCTGATTCCCATCAGTATTAAGCTTGATTAACTATCATATCAGCTATGATTCTGTTTACAACATACTTTTCTCTTATCCAGTCACATTTCTTATCTTTCCACTTTCCTGCAGCCACACAAACACTTCATCGTGTCTACACATAATTTAGACATTAGAAAAATCTCCATTACTCAAACTGTATTTCTCATATATATACTTCAATATTCTGTATTTCAACGTATTAATTAGACTTATCTTTGATTTTATCTATTCAATTCAGTTTCATTTTATTTTTATATGTCTTTGATTAAGAATGAAGGGTAGCACTTTCTACACTTTCTCTGTAATAAAGTGGTAATAGTAGGGTAACAAGGGGGAAACGAGTATAATGTGTTTCTAAGTTATTACTATGCAATTACCAAAGTAATAGCCACTAAATAGCCAAGTAATATCATGGTAGTAACAGTGGTTAAAGCTGAGAAATATTACTCTGAAATATATGTTATAGGCTAATAAGAGCCCAAAAACTGGGGTAATAATATGGAAATACAGCTCAGTAATAAAGTGGTAATAGTAGGGTAACAAGGAAGGAAGAGGATTATAATAATGTGGTAACTTCTAAGTCATTACCACACAGTTACCCATGGTAGCATCTGTGTAATAAGCAGGAAAGAGAGCTGCCTTTTTCCATTTAATAACACATTATTAAGCTATTAAAGCTAATTTAAAAAGTGATTATCATCAGGAAACAGCTGTGGTAGTTTTCTGTAATAAGCAGGAAACAGAGCTGCAAAATATTCACCAGTTATGGCGATTCTAAATCGCCTGTAGGTAAATGTGAGCGTGAATGGTTGTATGTCTCTGTGTGTTAGCCCGGAGACAGATTGGCGACCTGTCCAGGGTGTCCCCCGCATCTTGCCCTACGGTATGAACCATAGGGCAACCCCCCTCCACAACCCTGAGAAGGATAAGTGGAAGTCAATGGATCTCTTAACCTTAATTCCATCTCTGGTTCCTGGAACCGCGACTGGTCCTCAGTGAGCCATTTTCCAAAATGATCATTGCTTACCAGTTTAGTCATTTCTGGCAATGTTAGCATGCCATTAAAAATGACTAGCTCAACATAAGGAACAATGCTGTCTTCACTCCGTTCTTCAAATGCTGCATCAAATAAGTGCTCACTGCGTTGCTCATGCTTTCTTCCAGGAATCATCTCCATGGTGATCTTCAGCGTCCTGTGCATCATGGTGTTCGTGATCCGTCACATGTTTCGTCACAAAGGCTCCTACCACACTAACGAGGCAAAGGGAGCCGAGTCAGCAGACTGTGCCGACGCAGCGATCATTGTCAACGATCCGGCCTTCACCGAAACCATTGATGAGAGCAAGAAAGAGTGGTTCATCTGAACCCTCGTCGATACGGACACACGTTAGGATGTAGTTTTGCAAGCTTAGGGAGTAGCTGGAGGTGACGACCTACTAACCCTGGAGGAGCTGAGGACTTTAGAGACAGAGGAAACCATTGGTATTTTAGCTTGGGTATTAAAGCACAGGGCGCAGAAGTGCCTGGCAGCGACAGTGTGGAGTGATTCATATGATGGAAGGACGGCCTTCAGTGTACGGTGCCATAAAGTTTCAGGCCTTGGATCAGTCAGTATGTTCATTTGCTTTTATCTTATATTTTTATATATATACCGCTCTGACTTTGATTTCAGTATGTAATGTATTTATTTATTGATATTATATTTTTTCAAATGTTGATATTATTTATTCTTAATTTTATTTGTGTTTTTATTTCATGTGTTTGTGCTTTACTTCTGGTACTTTGACTTTAAGAACTTTGGCATGAATTAAAATAATTATGAATTAGTCCCAATAAGCCTTTGTGCATATAGCGACAGTAAACAATTCTAGAGTGTTTTTGTATATTAAGTGTGATACGTTATAATTTGCCTTATTTTTATAAAATGATTTATTCTGTATGTTGGTAGTTTAATTTCGGTTCTCAGACTAAAACCTATGGTGTGTGTGTGTGTGTGTGCGACACACGCACGTGCATGCATAGCTGGCTTGCTTGTCTGTAAAGGAGATGTAGCCATGACATTGTTTGCATCATCTGAACTCAGAGCTTCTGTTGATTTCTGCATCTGAATGTGTCTTTCAAAGACTTCTTGATACTTTTTTGCCGTGAGTTCAGGAAACACACTCAGCTTGTCTTAAGCTGCCGTTTGTCCAGGGCCAGACTACAAAAACAGAACAAATAACTTTATTAAACTTTACCTTCAAATCCACAGTGAGGTTAGTGATTCCACTACCAAGGCTGGTGAGGGACGAGTAAAGCACAGCACTGTAGCAAACAAATACTCTAACTTCCCTAAAGTGAACCAAATTCCTTCCAACAGCTCCCAGAGCTGGCAGATGTTTTCACTGTCAGCTGCTGAGAGCCACAAACTCCACAATCCAGACTAAACTGTGCCTCTAACAGCACCCCCGTCACTACCTTCACATGCTGAAGGTAATATGTTTGACACAAAGCTGGTGGCAGATCTGCGACGTGTCCACATTGAATCTGAGGTCAAATAAAGACAAAAGTAGGAAAAAGCAGCAGCCTCATAACACTGCACTGGGCTTATGGATCAGGAAAGAACTCTTATCTTGGATAATATTCAATTTTGCACAGTGTTATTATATCAACGAGCCCTCCCTGTAATATAAGACAGAGTGGACTGACAGCAGAATGGTTTCCTCACGCTCACACAAGTTCAGGTGAACAGCAGCTGAGAACGAACGCCTCGTGGAGACTTGCTGTGACTGAACTAGGCTGCAGAGTCGGTTTCATTCGACTCCAAGGTTAAACACATTTAAACACCATCTCTGTAGATGAATGTGACATGACGCAGATACTCATCATCAAACAAGCAGCTGGTCATATTTTGGCAGCAGGACATTTTCCACACTCAGAGAAATCCTTATTTTCATTTAGCACAGTCTTTCAGAGGTGTTGTTTTCTCCTCGGTGTCCCTGAAACTAGAATAACGGGTCCGATCATGCTGAGAGCTGCTCCGTCCTGTAGAGCAGCTCCGCTGACCGGATTCAAGCTGGTGATAAGAGTGTTTTTGTTTCTTGTATCTGGAAATATGTTTCTACAAAGGAATGTTTGTCCGTCACACGCTAACGGCTTACACTTGACATTTGATTGTACTGCATTTGTATTCGTTTGACTGCAACGAGATGTATTGGCATGCCATTTGTCACTGATGACACGTTTCTGTTGATGAACCACTGTAGCATCACATGGCTTTTTCTTCATTGTTCTGTGTATAAATGATTATCATTTATAGCTGATTTCTCATTCTTTGTGCTTGAAACTATAACGGCTCCTGGAGCAGCCTGTGAAATACAAGTATGACTCATACCTCAGCGATATTTCAGTTTTTACGAAACGCACTTTCATCACGATGACGATGACTCCATAAAGGCCCTGGAAATGACTCTTGTGCTTTAGCACTAAATAACAAAACTGAATGAAATTGAATACTTGTGAAAATAGTTACATGGATACATAATTGCAATTTTAATTGCATCAGGACACTGTAAGATAAACATATTGTAGTATGGATCTTGTGTCCCTCACTCCAAAGCCGTAGCTCAGGATGTAGAGTAGGTCGTCTACTAACTGGAAGGTTGGAGCGTGAATGCCAGCAGCTGCTAGTGCTACCCCTCTGCCTCCTAGCAGACACACCTACTGTATCAAACTAAATCCTACATCACAGCGAGATGTCAAAAACTTTATCTCCAGGATTTGAAGTCGTCTGAGATTTGCAGTAGACACACTCATGGTATCAATTTCAAAATTCTACGCCACCTTGTTCACGAGTTATCGCATTCACAAGATTTTCAAAAAAACCTGACGTTTGATCGGAGATCAGTAACAGATGCACCTGTGGCATCAGACTGAAGCCCCTACACTGCCTCGTTTTCAAGATATCGCATTCACAAACCTCGATCTGCAAGACCTGCCCGCCTGCCTGGGCCGGTGACCCCATCATCAGAATGTGGAGAGGTGGAGTAGAAAGGTGCTATATCAGAACCAGTCCGGTTACCATCCTAGTGGCAGCTATCAAAGCTTTTCCCCCACACTGCACCTCTTTAGCAAATACATAAACAGCTTTTTAAAAGACGGTTCTGCTGTGCAGATGTTAATAACTCTGTTGCTGATGTAGTTAATGTCTTTGTCATCTGCCAGTCTTAAACTAAAATGTACCAAAACATTACATAAAAACAATGAGAAAAACATTTTATTAGGCTCAAATGTAGAATAAAAGGACAAAATAAAAACAGATATTATAAAGATATAGAAAATGGCAGGTGGGTAAGCTGGGCCAGGCTGATCTGCAGAGTGAATCCTGTGTGGATGTGGTTCAGTAACCTGGAACAGAAATGATGTTCGGTCCGTTCTCCTTCATCGTCGCTCGTACTGGTGCTTGGCTTAGCCCGGGCTTATCAAGCTGCCAAAGTAAGCAGTCACTGTCTTCAGCTTGTTGTTGAGGAAGTTCTGCTCGACCTCCACCTTCCCTCCTGGGCCGGCTAAAGAGGCCACCTGTAGAGACAAGATTTCAGTAAGACAGTCCCAACACAAGCTGAGCAAAGCAAACACAACTACAACACAATACTCATTACAAGTATAAGAGTCTGGGTAGATAAAGAACGATGCCACCGCGGCGTTGCCAGTCCAGTGGAGCATGAACATCCAGACATCCACGGTCACACGAAATATGTCAAAGTACAGATTACATTACATGTTTGAGAAATCCTGAACACACTGACCTGATCCATGTCAACATTACGCGGAAGAAAGTACACAATGTTGTCTGATATCAGTTTGGCCAGGCGGAAGATCTCAAATGTGCCGAGTGTCAAGGATGAAAACTGCATGTTCAAAAAAAGAAACTTTCAGATTGAACAGACTGGATGTGTTAACTGCAGAGTGCCTGACATAAAGTTCACCTTTCAGGGCTTAACTGTAGGGACTGTCTTACAATATCAAGCACTCGGAGGCGACTGTTGTTGTGACGTAGCGCTCTGACAGCACACATATTCCTCAAATATAAATATTTTATTTATTTGCACCAAAATATAACAGATCTTCCTTTTGCCTGTATTCAGTTCTTGCACATTGGTTTGGTAATGTTTGCAGTATCGTGGTAACGTGATACAGTCCTGAGCCATACTCTGTAGAACCACGGCCTCTTCACTACCATCCTTCCACTGAGACCATTTCTGACTTCAGTGAGGGAATCAGCTGCAGGATGGCCCCGCCCCTCCCTGAGCCTGGTTTGCTGGAGGTTTCTTCCTGTTAAAAAGGAGTTTTTCCTCCCCACTGTCGCCACAGTGCTGCTCATAGCTGCTCGTCTGACTGTGGGGTTTTCTCTGAGGTCCTCTGTCGGTCTTTGCTGGATCTCTTTCCTCTTTCTTTGCTACATGACCTTCAGACAACCCGCTGTAGATATTTTTAGCCCTGGCACTTCTCGTTTTGTTTCCCACTCACATTCCTCAGATGCTTTAAGGACTCCTACACCACCTCAAGTCGATGTATTAAAAACTTGGGTGTCTGTGCCACGTGCCTGTCAGTGTGATGTTTGCAGCTGAGATAAGGACTGAACTGCAACTGGATGTGGAAGCAGCCAATCCAGAAACTGAAAGCTAGAAAACTGTTCAAAGATGACAAGAAAGTCTGACTGATTGGAAACAAAATATAAAAAGTGAGGGCTGGCGTTTGCACGTTATTATTCTAACAGATGAAAGGCGACTCCTGACGTCTTCTGTAAAATTGAAAACGCAAAAACATTTTTCAAAGCTACGCTGTAATTTTCTCCTCTCAGTTTTCTGACGAATCCTGTCAGTCACTAACATCCCTCCACTTCCTCATCAAAGGATATCCATCAGGCTCCATCATGGTCCTGATGTCGAACACCTCAGCAGTTAGGTAGTCAGGTCCTCCCCACGGTGGCGACAGGAAGACCACATCAGCGTGGAGGTGGGGGGCCAGCTGAAGGAAGTCCCCTTGTATGAAGTCGATTCGGTCGGCCACACTGTAAACCGCAGCATTGTGCCGAGCCATGTCCAGCCGCACTGGATCGATGTCAACGGCTAAGACTGAGAGAGAAACACGACGCAGAGGACAGACTGTGAGCTCCGCGTGTTCAGCATTTCTAAAAACACCTTATGAACTTATAAACACTTACCTCTCTTTCCAGTGAGGGCAAACTGGATGGCATTTCCTCCTACACCACAGAAGGCGTCTATGACCAGCTGAGACGCAGAGAAACTGTGCTCCACCCTGAGGGCAATGTGCTCAGCGATTCTCTCCGGTGTCACAGAGAACCAGCCCTCTGAAACACATGATGAGCATGTGTGAGACGACCTGAGCAGCTAAACCCTGCAAAGAGACGCCGGCAAACTTCCTGCTGTATTCATCACCCATTCCTTCTCAGTTTAATTCAATACAATGTTAGTTATATAGCGCCAAATCACGACTACTGTTCAAGGTACTTGTTGAACATCAGAATCAGAAAACTTTATTAATCCCAAAGGAAATTATAAGGCTGCCATGAGGGTGGTTCTCCTCAGTACGAGAGCAGAGCCCAGAAGGAGGATCTGTGTTACGCTGATGCTCTTCTCAATTTCAAAGTCTTTATATTTTGAGAGTTTTTCTAAAACCCTCAGTTTTCTCCTTCCTTACTAAGCCACGTGTCTTCATTTCTTTCTCTGTACATTCCTCAGTTTGCTGCTCTCAGTTACTGTTCATGTCTGAGGAGCTTGGCTAGAAAGCGACTTTGTTTCACGTCTCTTCCACAAAGCTTCTTTAGTTCTGAACCAAAGGTTGAACGAGCTTCGTTGTAGTAATGTGTGCGACTAGATGACTAACAGTCGCTATCGTCACTCATCAGTAAAACTGGTCGTTGGTATTTCTCCAGACACGCTGGAGGAGGTGGGCGGGGAGCGGCAGGTCTGGTCTCCTGCTCAGACTGCTGCAGATAAACTTATTACTGTACTTTGCACTCTGAGTTATAAGTAAGTTATAAGTAAGTTATAAGTAAGTTATAAGTAAGTTATAAGTAAGTTATAAGTAAGTTATAAGTTAGTTATAAGTAAGTTATAAGTTAGTTATAAGTTAGTTATAAGTTAGTTATAAGTTAGTTATAAGTTAGTTATAAGCTAATTCAGTGACAGTAAACGATGAGTAAAAGAAATATTATATCTAATAGTTATACAGCAGCTGTTGGGAGGCGACGTCACGAGTGTCAGGTTTTTGTTTTGTTTAAATCTGACATTAAAAAATAAAAATGCAGGACAATCAGTGTTGCTGCCAGTCACTGACACTCCTCAGGGCCTAACAAAGTAATATTCAAACACTTCTTTAAATGTAGTTTATAAAAATGATCTTTGGAGCTTTTACTCACCTGGATGCTCAGCCATCCAGGTGAGAACACTGAAATGACCTGAACTGTAATGCAGAGCCGGCTCTCAGTCATTTAGAGGTTAAATATGACTCACATGTTGTTGATTCCACTGGAATAATGTGACATAACTGCAGTGTGCAGACTGACCTCGGTCCAGTCTGATCCCTTCATCAAAGCGAGAGAAGAGTCTGTAGCGCTGAGCCCAGTATTTAGCCAGCTGTGGTTCAGCTGCCATCTCTGCTGGGACCTGCTGCTTCTTCTTCTTCTTCTTCTTCTTCTTTGGTGTTTTTGTGTCTTTCACACTTAATTCTACACAGACATAAATTAGGCAGTTACTTTTTTGTTCATTTCTGTTAAACAGCATAGCCTTACTATGAACAACCTGATTCACCAGCAGATTTACTGTGAACTTCAGGCTCGTCAGGCAGGAGAAAGTCAGGAATCTGAGGACAGGGTAAGTGTGTGCCCGGCTGCTCCTCTCTCTCCTCCACGTCACTCTCCTCCGGCTCTGTGACAGAGTTGGAGGTGATGCTGGGGTAACTGCTGCCCTCTGCATCTAAACTGGATGCAGAATTCTTCACCTCCTTTTTCCTCCCGTCTTTTTCTTCTTCAGCTTCTCTTAAAAATGGAGGCTTGTCCTCAGGGTGTCTCTCTCTGTCCACCTCCCTCTGGTTACACTCTCGCTCTCGCTGGACCTGTTCAAGGAAACTTTGAACCTGTGAAACAAAAATACTTTTTTCGTTCTGTGTAACGTTCAAACAAACAAAGCTCTGCTCGACTTCCTCCTATCTAAGCTGTTCCAGTCCTCCGTGCTTTTAATCCACGTCCACGGACATGCCAGGAGAACAGGTAAAGGACATGACTTTCAGTGATTTCCACTGTGATGCTTCCTTTCAGCTGTTACTCCAGCCTAACGTCTGAGGACTTATTGAGATTCTGGGGTCATCTTTCATGCTCACAAAACTGAAAACATCTAATCTGTCCTGGCTGATCAGGGACAGGCTTCAGAACACGTCCGCTCTTCAGCCCGTTGCAGGTCGTACCTTACAAAGGGAGGTGCTGATCTGTGGACGTGTGCTGTCTCTGCCCGTCTTTGAGAACCTGGTGCTGCTGATTCTTCTCTTGGTCCATCGCTGCTTCTGACTCTTTGAAGCTGAGCTTCCTTTGAAGCTGAACACACTGTTGAACCTGAGACACGAACACATTGTAACAATTTAGACATTTAAAAACATGTTTACACTCAAACAGCCGCGCTCACATAAACCTTTGTGTTTCTAAAACACAGAGAAACGGCTCAGAAGTAGGCTGGGTTCAATCATTTCACCAGAGCCGACACCTGCAACACTTCAAGCATAAAAACTGCCAATTTGCAGCATTCGCTGCCTTGCAGGCCTTTTGTGTTCTAGATGTTGGTTTGCTGAAGTTAACGGCTTTCATGTCACATGTTTGTCTGTTAATGAAGAATCAGTGCTGTTAAAAGTCAGCACACGATGCCACATTACATCTCCTGTGCACTACAGTGACAATCACGCGCCCTGTGCTTTCCCTGCTGTGAAAGGTCCGTTGGGAAAAGTCGTTCCACACTTCCACAGTGTGTATTTGGTCCCATCTTCCTCCCCTCAACCTGAACCAGTCGCAGAAGATACTGGGAGTTTCTTCCTGTTAAAATGGTTTTTCCTTCCCACTGTTGCCCAGAGCTGCTCGTCGCTGTGTGCCTGACTGTTGGGGTCTTCTTTGTATCATTGCAGGGTCTGTAAACCTTGAGGCGACAGTTAATCTGATTTGGTGATAGTTCAGTGAAGTTGGATCCATACTGGCTCATATGTTTGTTCCAGTTAACTTTCTGTTTTATGAGGAGATGGGTTCCAATCAGTGATGTTAACCATCTAAAGCATAAGGCTGCAAAATTCAATGATGAATATTTTTCGTCTTTTAATACTTTTTTAACCCGACTGTGTTTTGTTTCACCAATCTTATGTTTTTGGAACTAATATATTATATTTTTAATCTCATTTCTTATTTTCGTGTCTCTGCCTAGAAGACCATTATGTATTTTAGCAGGTAAAGTGGATGCAGTCACTGAGGACTTGTGACCTACCACAAACAAAGCAGGACATGTGCTGAATAACAACTTCAGCTTTAGGCCCATTTCTAATAATCGAGTTGAAATGTTTTCATCTGAGTGTTTTTGTTTTGCATGTTTTATATTTATCTCATAAACAACATAAACGACCAATCACAAGGTATCTGAGTTGGAGTCGGCAGACGTGACCGAGACGAGATTCCCAAAGGAGCAGAGGAAGACTTACTGAGGCTCTGGGTTGTGTTTGAGGCCAAGCTGACTCCAAGCTTCCTCAGGTGTCAGACGTGGGCACTCGTCCACATCCAGCTCATGACTGACAACAAGGACAAACAGCAGAAACATTATTCCCGGGCTTGTTGGAGAGATGACGGCCTCCATGATAGAACATCAAACTTACCTCCGTTTGACTTTAGCGCATCCTTTTCCTGGAGGTTTGTCGTCATCGTCATTATCATCGTTTCCATCGGGTGTTTCATTCCTCGATCCGTGCCGTCCGTTATTCCCGGCAGCAGCCAGTTGGAAGCCTGTGTCAGGACGTGCAAAACGCTACACGTTTATTAAAGCAACCACACATCCATTTACTGAACAAAGGAGAAAAAACTGTGGTGAAAACCACAGGACAAGAACATGATTAACCAAACATAACTGAACAAGTTAAGATTCAGTCTTTGACTCATTTTCATACACAGCTCAGTAAACACAAACACTGTTTCTGTGACACCGAGTTACTGAAGTCATTGTCACCAAAGTAACAAGTTCCTGTGTGATCCAAGGTTGACTGACGCTGTCGGGATGTGAGCTCCTTCCACTTTTCTGAAGACATTTGTTTTCAGTGGTTGTGAAGACCTACGCCAGCGGTCGGCAACCCGCGGCTCCAGAGCCACAGGCGCCATTTCATCCTTATACTCCCGCGTGGTTTGGGAAAGTAAATTAAAGTATTTAATTGAAGTGTATCCTATTTGTTTTAGTTCTAAATTGGAAGATGACTGTGATCTTGAAACATTAAAATCAAATTATATTTCATTATTTTTTTGACGCTCAAAGTAAGCGCCACACTCGACATCGAGGCCGCTCTTGTTCAGGATCACAGATGGAGTGATGTCGAGACCAACCAAATCCAACTCGTGTTTGAAACATGGAGCGCCATCCCGACACATAAACATGAAGAACTATGCATCTGGAGTCTTGTCGAGCTTCTGATCCACACACGTATGTGAGCAGCTATTCTCCACACCGCTCACGCCGCACGGCCCCGATCTGCAGACGCCGTGCGCAGACGTTCAGGAGCAGAAGTGAAAAGAAATATCTATGCAGGTACTTTGCAAAAATGTATTCATCATGGTTTAGTGACGTTTATTTTTAAATTCAGGCTCCGCTACACGCTCAGCTTTGTTTGGTCCGTGGATCATTTAAGTTCAGCTTTTTAATCGTGTTTGTTTTTGTTAATATTTTTTTAAGAGTTCAAAATGTGTTTATTACATAAATGTCTTTTTCTCTGTAGATTTCATGAGCAACACATTATTGTTGTTTATACGAAGCGTGAAGGTAAAAAAACAGGATGCAGTCTTATCTTCATTTTAGAGTCACAAAGTGTTCGCGGCTGCCAGTGTTTCCTTTTCCGTGGAAACTGGGTCCACGTGGCTCTCTGTGTGTTAAAGCTTGCCGACCCCGGCCTATCGAACAGCTAAAGTTTCTCAACATAACTGATTTCTCTTGTGTATAGGGTGTGGGGGTTTTCTACACTGACTTTATTTGACTCAATATTTAGTTTCCTGTGGGCGCCCGTACTTTGTTCTTGTCCCCCTGGACACGTTGCTGGACAGAACATGTTGGTGGACAGACATTCGACACTGAGGTCAGTGTCTCGTTGTCCCAGTGAGCTGAGCGTTTGTCTCTCACTGCCAGCACCAAGTGGAAGAACCTTAGTTTATGTTACGGGTGTCTCGTTCCTTTGAAACAGGTTCCACTCAAACTGCTTGAAAAAGAAAACAATGAGAAATGTTATGACTGAAACTCAGCAGACAGCTAGTCTGCCTGATCATGCAGCCTTGGCCACACCTCATACACACAATTGTTACCTGTAGTAGCGCTGTGATGCTGTACAGAGTCAGCTGGTCTCTTGCGGTTATTCCCATCATCAGAAGCATCATCAGAGCTGCAGGACACTCCCTCTGACTGGACCATGACTGAACCAGCCACACACTGTCCACCTGCCTCCACTGTGAAGCTCTGTCCAAACAGAACATGCAAAACTTCGGCATCATCTTCTTCGTGTTTACTCTCAGCTTCAGTAGGGCCGTCGCTCTGTTTCTCTGATTGGCTCTGTAAACCTCTGTCCGTGATTCCTGTTTCTTCTTCCCCTCCAGCGTTCCCATTACAGGCAGACTCCTCAAAGGTCCAGCCCTGTCCCGCCCAGTACGAGTACTGTTCCCAATAAGAATAGTAGGTCTCTGTAGCGTGTTTGTCCCAGAGAGCTTTAGTATCCGGGTTGTCCCAAGGAGTCCGTCCTGGATCTTCTGAAGACGGCAGCTCATGTTTCTCCAGCCAGCTGCTCCACATCAGAGCTTCTCCCTGTTGTGCTGCAGAAGAGTCAAAACATTAGTTAATATTTCATGTGTAGAATCGTTGCATTAAAAGAACATGAAGAAGATATGGTGGAACTTCTTTTTTTAAATGGTCAGTGGATACTCGGGGCGGCTGTGGCTCAGGTGGTAGAGCAGCTCAGCTCCTGATCGGAAAGTTGGTGGTTCGATCCCAGGCTCCCCCAGTCTGCATGCCAAGTGTCCTTGAGCAAGATACTAACCCCGAGTTGCCCTCCGATGCGTTCATCAGAGTGTGAATGTAGATTAAGTTGGCACTTGCGTTTAGAAGTGCTTGCATGAGTGGGTGAATGAGGCATGTTGTATACGGCGCTTCGAGCACTCCGGGAGAGTAGAAGCACAATGTAATCAGTCCATGCTGCTTTCCTGTCTGTGTTGGTCTAAACAGACGCGTGAAGCCAGAATTTTGGATGAACTGTGCAGGTTCTGAGGAGCACGATAAACAGTTATAATTATTTATGAAGTCAGATGACACAAATGAATTCGACATCAGGAGACATGTCTGCAAGACCTAAAGACCTGGATGACCTGCCAACTTCTACTCCTGAATGAAGAAGTAGACGAACGTCTTGCCCAGCAGACTGGAGGAGGCCACTGGTAGTTGACCCACTGCCTCCTGAGCCACAGCCACCCCGAGTATCCACTGACCCAACATGATATCTCTAAGTCTTCCTACCAAACCCGGTGTCACAGTGCAGTGTTAGAAAAAAACAGTCTTCATACATTTCACTATAAACGTCATGTGACCATTCTTACCCCAGTACGCTTCCCAGCCAGCATCTTGGATCCCTCCTGATACTCCCACTCGTGGATCAAACGCCTCCTCATCAACTATGACATAAAAACATCATGCATGATTAGGGATGGGTACCGGTATCCGGTGCCATGATGGCACCGGTTCTGACATAAACCGTAGTAACCAGACCGAAAAGCAGCGCACATTTCGGTGCTTTTTTTTCCTGAGCTGTGATACACATTGGATTCTAGCCAATCACTTTACGTTTCCGAGGATAGTAGGCGGGGCCAGGTACGTACGTTCTTTTAGAGCAGAGCTACAGATTAAAAATGCCCAAGGTGAAGCGGTCAAAGTCTGGCTGTACTTCACAG
>NW_005187719.1:237204-244485 GCF_000239375.1 Pundamilia nyererei
AGTTTTGTGTTCTCCATTCTTTAAGCACCGTTTGAGCACCGTTTCAAAAGTACCGGTTTGGCACCGGTGTCGGATAAAACCTAAACGATACCCATCCCTATGCATGACATCACAGTCGCATGAAAAAAAGAAGGACCTCATGCAATACTCTGAAACAATGAATACGCTGTTACTGCTTCCATTGTAATTAAGAAGGTAAGGAGCCATGTGCTGCTGATAAAAGCCTGTAAGCTGACCGCCTAAAAGGAGAACTTCTGGCAATTTGCTGGTCTGGAAAATTCAGCTGTGTGGACCCAAAGGTCTGATTGTGCAAGAGCTATGTCGCAGACGCCGTTAACATTTAACAGGCCTTAATTAGCATGTTGAATGTTAAATGTTCCCAACAGTGGAATATAACCCCATTTACAAACAGTGGGATGGTGTTCCCAAAAGTTGATTCTGTTCATCTGGACGTTTTCAGTGGGAGAAACGTTTCGTCGCTCTTCCAGCTGACTTCTTCAGTCTCAGCTGACTGCAGGTGTTTAACCTTATAAACAGGACATCTGCACAATGACTGAAACTAACAGCACTGAGGGAACAATGGAGGTCAGTATATTGATCAGTTTCTTGATCATTAATATGCTGCCATTGAAAGCTCACTAGTGCATGTTGTCACAGTAATCCCAGTACCAGATGGTACCTGTCAGCTCCACCATCTACAAGCCGAGTGCAGCTGTGGCAGTAGCTGACACAAAAACTCAGGTATGGGAGGAGATCAGTTAGACCGTGGAGAAAGTGGATACTCTACCACATACAAACCTTCGTAATATTACTCGTAATAAAAACAATAAAAGCAATAAGATAATCGCATCACCTTTTTCATCGGCCTGTGGATCTTCTTCACTTTCCTCTTCTTCACTTGTTTCTTCACAGTATTTTGAGGAACTCCTGTTAGACCTCCACCCCTGTGACATGACGGAAAATAACAACCAAAGCTGCTTTTTAGCTTTCATTTCAAAAAACGGTGACTTTAATAACACAGCACCGCAAAACTGTGTGACTTACTGCTCTCCTCTGCTCGGAGGAGCACACAAAGGCTAAAGGCAGGCCCATGCTGGCCATCATCTGAGTTTCTTCATCCAGCTCCTCCACCTCAGTCTCCTCTTCCTCCTCTTCACCATCATCTACGTCTATGAGTTGAGAAATGCATTTTTTAAATCATGGCAACTAAAACTAGACAGTACAGCGAGGCTAAGAGAGCCACATTCTTCGACCCCAATGCCTGATACATTTCATAGGTGATTATTTTAATCCCTGGTACTATTAAATATCATGACAGGATGTACCTTGTACAGTGTTTTCCAGGTCAGGCAGAAGTCTGTTATCAGAACGATACAACTCTCGATCCCTGTAAAGAGGCGATGGACATAAAGGACAGATGTAGGAAATCCATAGATGCATCTGTATACATCAGCGTATCCGCTAAAACTCAAGGTGTTTGGGTACTGAGAACAACAACATCTAAACGACTGTGAAAAAATAAAGTAATATACTTGCATTTCTACTCCTATTCAACACTCAAAGCATTCGAGTGACATGACACACGATAGTATTCATTAAATCGTTAAATCCAGGTGTTCCAATCACATCCAGGTGTATAAATCAGCACCTGGACATGCAGACTGATTCTACAAACATTTGTCAAAGAACGGGTTGCTCTTAGGAGCTCGGCGAATTCCAGCGTGGTACTGTGATAAGATGCCGCCTGTGCAGTCGTGAAATTTCCTCGCAACTAAATATTTCACAGTCGTGGTTCGTGGTGTTACAGCAAAGAGGAAGTGAGTGGGAATGACACCATCTCAGCCACGAAGTGCTCGAGCGTAGTGCACAGGTCACAGGTCACCAACCTTTTGCAATTGCTGCAGAACTCCAAACTTGGCCTTCAGATTAGCTGAAGAACAGTGATCAGACAGCTGCATGTTTTCATAGCTGAGCAGCTGAATCCAAACCTTACATGACAAAGCGTCCAATGCAGCGATGTAAAGCATGCTGCTATTACTAGACCTGGAACAAGCACTCTGTGGAAAAGCAAACATCTGCTGTCCTTCATAAGCTCCAGGTTTTGATAACCACCAATATTCTCCTCATAAATACCTTTTTTAACACAAACACCTCTCTGACAGCCTAATGGGAATGTTCAGAAAATGAATGAATGCGAGCAGAGACTGTGAGCCAGGTTCTCATCCAGCGTCCGTGTCTGACCTCGCAGGTGTAAAAGCTTCCATAAACATACTCGTAGCCCGTGTGGGAAGCCTCCCCAGAGTTGAAGCTGTTATAGCTGCAAAGGCTGGGACAGTATCATGGGATGTCACTCAGGTTCATGTGTGTGTGAAGGCAGACGAGTGAATACGTTTGGCACTATAGTGTCTGATTCCACCGCTCTGTGTGCAAGACAGCAGCTCATCCCACGCTGCCACTAGCACACAGCTGCTAACCTTTTCTTTTGGGGTTCAGCATTGTGCTAGCAACAGTAGTAGCCTTGTAATGACTGCGATTCATTCAACTGTGATTGATATGATAGCTTTTTAAAACGCTGCTTTGTGGTTGCCTTCACTCAAGTCAGGTATTCATTAAAACGACATTTATTACACGGAATTTCAAAGATTTGACTGGATTTCGTTTCTCGGCTGGTTGCCATGTCAGCCCGGCTGAGACAAACACCGGTTTAGATCAGACTGTTGTTCGACGTGCTGCTAATGAATTACGTGTATGAGTTGTAGCGGACAGAGGAAAGGTGGTGGAGGCTCACTGTACGAAGGCTCTGGAGCAACGACAATGAATCGTTTCTTCCTCCTGCAGTGACTCCTTCTTGGTGAAGATGATTTCCGCCACCAGGGCTACTCTTCTCATTTCCAGCATCATGGCGGTTAGCTCGCTGCAACAACAAACACACTTTCATTTACTGACGAGCTGCTTGCGTCTTTAAGCAGCATGGGACTCGTTCCTTTATTATTGATTATTTCCGCACTATAAGCTAACAGCGGATTTCCGCTGTTTTTCAAAATAAAAGTTGCAAATCTTTTGTTTTGTTTTGTTTTTTATAGAAATAAATTCTAACAAAATTTTCCCTTTAAAATCACTAAATCTCATGGTCATTAGAACACCAACTGTTTCATTTTAATTGCTTTATAGCTACATTAATGCATCTATTTTTACTGATTTTATTGCGCTTTTTAAATTTAATGGCATCTTTTGACATTTTCCACTTTTACTTTTGAGGGTTATATTCTCAAAACTATGACTGTATATAGTTACTGTTTGAAAGCAGGTGCAATTAGTTTTGTTTTTATTTTGAAGCGAACGAGTCGACCCGGAAACTCTTCCTTGTTCGCGAGTAGAACTCTTTCATCGGCACAGTTTTAGGATAGAAATCTGCGACTCTGTGTTCGCCCGACGACGTTCCGGGTTGATGGACAGGATAGTTGGTAGCTCTAAGAAGCATAGGTTTTGCTAGTGTAATATTGAATGTCGTGCTACAGTTTAATGGCACGCTTTACCGAGTAAGCAGTCGGTAGGTACCGTTTTTATGTCTGTAACCGGGGAGTTGGCTCTTAGAATTAGAGGTTTCTTGAGAAATGTCAGATTTTCCAGCTCCTTCAATGAGACTTAGCTCACAGTCAGTTATTATACCGTAGCCCCAGCTCGCTGTTGTCATTTTGCTGATCAAATGTAGCCTCTTCCTATTCCAGTAACACTGTGGTGCTGTTCTACATACTAATGTATGTAAAGTTGCTGTCAGTTTAGTTGGTTTTAAAAAGCTGCTGGTGTTTACTAGAAATTGGAGTCTGCGTAATCCACTGCGTCCTCCTTTACCTCCTCTCTATGTAGCAGCAGGTGTTCTCTATGCAGTCTGCCTGAGACCTGATCGGAGCGTCAGTCGGCTGAGCTGGAGTTCTCGTGGCTGAGAGCAGAGCACTATGTCAGGCAACCAGTCATGCCTGACGGGCGCGGAGGACACGCTCTCTGTCTTGGTATGCATCCTGTCCAAGGACTTGATAATGAAATCGAGCTCACCTAGAAAGAAATGTATTATTTATTTAACATCAGCTTTGGTGTTCATGCATGACTTTATTTGAAGACGCACATAATACAATAACACTGTCCATAACAGAGGGTTAACACTGCTGCACCATCAGATCTTTCTGTTTGCATGTTCTCTCCGGGACCTTCCTCCCACAGTCCAAAGAGATTGGTGAGTCTAAAACGCCCATAGTGTTGGCCCTGCGACAGACTAGCGACCTGTCCAGGTGTACCCTGCCTCTTGCCCTTACACAGCTGGGATAGGCTCCAGCCCGCCTCAAGGAGAAGCGGAAAAAGATGCATGGATGGATTTTTCACAATATGTTGGCAACAAGTGGATAATAAGTCCCACAGTGTGCATGATGGGATGTCTCTCCAGCCCTCTTTGAGGCCCACTCCTCCACAGAGGAGGCGTTCAGATTGTGGGCCCCACGCCGTTCTAAATTTAAATGTAGATCATTTGTCCTGGACTGTAGTTGTTATTACGATCTGACCTGGTATTAGTAAGAGTGTTATACTATCACTGCGTCACATGTTAAGCATTGAAAGGAGCTTCTATGGTGTCCGTCGCTTAGAAACTCTAGATTCTCCCACAGTGGTATTTTATGTCCAACTGTGATGTTACATAACACAGTCAACCACTGCTGATACAAACAAGAATGTGTTACGTATTTTAAAGTTACCCATCCAGTAATTACTGAGATGTTTTCACCTGGACCAAAGTGAGGGATGTTAGTATTGACATTCTGGTCCTGGTCGACAGGTGTGTTTGTTTCATGCATGGGAGGAATGGGCGGGTCTTGATCAAGAGGACTATCTGAGTGTCTTGGAATACCTGTTGTGGGTCTTCACACCCCTAGCCATCGTCTTCATCGTGCCTTTCCTCATCGTTATCTTCCTTTACCTCTCTATACTCTTCCTTCATGTCTACAAGGTAAGTAAACAGTGCTTTATTGGCTTTTAAATCTCTAAATGGTCTGGCACCTGTTTATTTGTCTGACAGCCCCACGTCCCCACTCGTTCCCTTCGGTCAGCTGAGCAGTTGCTGCTTTCGGTCCCAAAGTCACGGCTGAAACTTAGAGGAGACCGAGCGTCGATGCTTTGGAATAACCTTCCTCTCCATATTAGACAGGCTGCATCAGTGCCAGTTTTTAAGTCTTTATTAAAAACCTATTTTTATTCCCTGGCTTTTAACTCTGTGGGTAACTGACATTTTTATTTTATTTTATTTTTTATTTTTATTGTTTTTTAACTTTATTGCTATGTCTATTACTATGTGCATATTAGTATTGTACAGCACTTTGGTCTACCAGGTGTGTTTTTAAAGTGCTATATAAATAAATAAATGATGATGATGATGATGCTTACACTCGCAGTCACACAGATAAAAGGACCTTCACTGTTTAGTTATCATCTGCAGCTCCCTCCATAATGTTTGGGACAAAAACACCATTTTAGTAGCTTCTGACATCTGCGCAGTGTTTGGAGGACTGTCTGATTGAAACTTTCAGATTTAAGTAAAGGAGTTCACAGCTATTTTTTTACATAGTTCCCTGGTTTTAGAGGTTCAACATCAATAGGACAGTTGACTGGCAAGTAGTTCCATGGACAGGTGAGGCCTGCTCACTTGTTATTTTATAAAAAATCAACCAGGCATCGATTGAAGTTGATTCAAAGTATTGAGTTTGTATTTTATAGTTTTATATATGAGGCCTAAGTAGGGATGGGAATTGATAAGAATTTAGCAAATCCAGTTCCATAATCAATTGTCATTGAGATCATCTCTAAGCAGTATGTCACAGACATTAAATCCATGCATGGTCAAATGTTTGTGCACCCTGGAGGTGTTTGTTGTGATCAGTGGTGGGGTCATTACTCCAGAAAAGTCATTATTGCACATATTACACACTTTGCTTAAAAGTAAGGATTTCTTTGAACTGTTCTTTTTCCAGGTTTGGAAAGATTGTACAGCATACATCTTTCATTACTTTAGAAAATAAAAATTGGATGCACAAATTAGAATCAACACTACTTTAGATAAGTAATAAGGGGAAGACACGCAGCAAAGGGCCGCTGCTCTGGGGCCACACAGCATATGCTGGCCTGCTCACCCGACATCACATTTCTGACAGTCAGGCAGGTTGTTACACTTGTGATGTTGCTGTCTCTTCGTTTGTCTTTGTTGCAGAGAGACGTGTTAGACTGAAACTCTACTTACTGTTTTTTTCCCAATGATCTGTAAACCGCACATCGTTTTTGAATGACACTCAGACAGCCAATCAGGAGACCATGTGGCCAAACACGTCACTCCCAGTCCGACTGGGGACGGGGAATGTTGGGAAAGCAAGGCTTTGTGAAACATTCAAAGCATTTGTGCCAAAATTGTATCGAAGTTTTGAAACAATCTGAAACCTCTCTCCACAGTGACACCTGCTGGCCAACTTGGGTATCCCCACATGTCGATAGTGCTATGCAGTAGGGCTGGGTATCGTCACTGATTTCTAGAATCGATTCAATTCCGATTCACAAGGTCCCGAATCAATTTGATCCGCGATTCGATTTAATTCGATTCGATTCGATTCAATTTGAATCTGGGAAATTTTGACAGTCAGAAATATTATAATTCAGATCAGTACATTTACATATTTTTGTATCTGTTAAAAGGAAGCTGACACTCACAAGACTTTATCAAAGGTGTGAGCGTCACAGCAGAGGCCTTTGTGTCAAAGTAGCTGAAGATAAAACAGAAAAACATGAAGGTGATTCTCCTGTCTGGGATTTTATAAAAATATTCTGCAGGAGATCAAAAACGAAAGAAAACCACTAATCAACACATGAACATTACCTCTGAAGTTACAGCGGTTTTATTAGAGACACGGCTAAGCGTTTTGCATTTTGTTTAATTTTAAAAAGTTTAAATTTGTTCAATATTGAACGACAGAAATGAGGTTTTCTTTTCGGAAGTAAGTAAAAGGGAAAAAAAAAACGTCGGCCGACAGCCTGTAAACAACGGTAGACCTGTGCGTAACAAGCAAGCGAATAATGCAGAAAAGAGAGAGAGAGAGAGCTGTGCATGAAGTGTGATTTTTATCATGAAAAGTCAGCAAAAGTCAGAGGGAATTCTTGACGATGTTTGTGTGAAGCGTAGTTTGGATCTTCTTTTGCTGCTGGTTCGGTCAATATTGTTTGGAGAGAGATAAAACTAACAGCCATATGATCAGC
>NW_005187719.1:244793-256683 GCF_000239375.1 Pundamilia nyererei
ACTATGCAGTGAGCTGATGCAGAGAAGCCCTGCACAGTTTCAGACCCACTTATTATACCAGCCTGTCAATAATTGTGATCAACACAAGTTGTGGAGAAATTGCCCCACAAACATCAAAAGAAAAATACTGACACTCTTAAAGACAGCAAGCTGTGATGGTGAAGAGCAATGTGCTTCAGAAAAGTTCTTTAACACTCATGAAGCTGCTCAGCAGAAATGAAGTTATAAAGTAAAGCATCCTGAGAAAAAAATCCTGTGTTTATTGTAACAACCACACTGGTTTTCTCAAAGTTTGGAAGTGTTTTGTTCACTGTTAAGCTTTTAGGAGTTGATCTCGTAAGGTTTGTCCTATAAAAACAAAGCTGGCCATTATTTTTTATTTTTACTCAAAAAAAATTGTTTATTCGAAAAGACTGTTAACTAAAAACCTTTGTTACGTTTTCTGGGCTAATTCGTAACAGTTCCTTTCATGCCTGTGGACTAATACACTTTTAAATCATCTTCTTCTGAGCAACATCTGAACCACAAAGACACTTTCCTTTATTACGTATAGGCACTGTGGATCCTGGGTCATGTGACAGAGGCATGATGTTTTACTCAGTGAACCTGCATGCCTCCTATTTATGAGATATTTGCACCAGACGCATCAGTGGTGACAAAATAGGGAAAAGAAAAGAACTTCATGAAAAACATTTGGTGAAATTTGTTAAGTAATAGGTTGCCTGTAATTACCGGATGGGTTTCTAGCTTTTTACAGTATAAATACTGCTGGTCTGGTCTTAAAAAACCCAAAACTATTTACATCAAATTCTTCCCAACAGGAAGTCTTGACTGGGTTGTCAGTAACTACCCATCCAATCCACACATGCAAATAAATCCAACCATTGATGTCTATAAATTAAGTAATGTGTAATAATGAAAAATGGAAATGTATTTAATACTTTGTATAAAAGTTGATAATGACAGCTTCAGACCACGTCCTGTATGGAGACACTATTAGCATTTCCCACCATTTCCCAGGCTTGTCTGACTGTTGTTCAGCAAATTGTAAATGTACTTCAGCATGCTTTGTCTTTATCAGTGGGGTGTGGTGAGCATACATACAGGCCATGGTGGTAGAGTCCTATAACTCACGTTATAAAAAGTGAAAGTTCTGCTTATTTCTTCTACCAGAGGAAGAATCAGCTGAAAGAAGCTTACTGTAACAACCTGTGGGACGGAGCCAGGAAGACCTTAGCTACTCTGTGGGACGGACACGGAGCCATCTGGCATGGTAGGACACCAAGGTCCTTCATTTACGATGACACAGTGCTCTACATCCACTGCTATCAGTAACAGCCTCCATTTGGTTAAAGCCAGCACTGTACATGTGTATGAGTTCTCAGTCGTGCTTGAAAAGTTTGTTTGGTTTGTCACCCCTCATCCAACAGGTGAGGTCAGTGCTAACAGCTGATGGAGAGCTTCGTGTAGCCTCTCGTGGGCTTGACATCAAACTGCAGGTTTCGCTTTCTGTCCTCGTGAATCCCGAGAACAAAACACCCAAACACAGGCTAAACCATGTAGTGCAGGGGTGGGCAACTCCAGGCCTCGAGTGCCGGTGTCCTGCAGGTTTTAGATGTGTCCATGATCCATCACAGCTGATTTAAAGGGCTAAATGACTCCTCAGCATTTCTGAAGTTCTCCAGAGGCCTGCTAATGAACTAATCATGTGATTCAGGTGTGTTGACCCAGGGTGGGATCTAAAACCTGCAGGCCTGGAGTTGCCCACCCCTGATGTAGTGTATGCTCTGTGTGTAGAAGCGAGAGCAAACAACCACTCTGCAAATGTTCAGCCATCTTAACAGGACAAGCACAGCTGTACACATACAGTCTGTTCAGGTTACCAGTGTTTGAATTTTGGAATATAGACACAGCAGTTGACTCACCATCGCTGAGACGCTGTGAACAGCCGATGTTGAGGCCACGCGGTGGCTTTGCAGATGATCCCTTTCTGGATGAGTCCTGTCCTTGGCTCATATGACCTCAATAATGATAGCAGGGTGGGGCATAATAGACCACACCCTGGTCGATACCTCGGCTCACGCAATGACTCGTGTGATTAATAGTGGGTCACCAACCCTCACCCGAGAGACTCCATCAGGTGTTTTAGGACTGAAGAATCGCCTTGCAGTGGTGAAACCTCTCCACCAATCAAAAACTCTGAAGAGTGTCTAATGCAGCACCATCTATGCATAATTGATTGATCCCTAATGCTATCTGTGTACTAGGGTATGAGGTTCATGGTATGGAAAAGATTCCCGATGAAGGACCAGCTCTGATCGTGTACTATCACGGAGCCATTCCAGTCGACTACTACTACTTCCTCGCTCACGTTATCATTCAGAAGGGACGGACCTGCCACTCCGTAGCCGACCACTTCCTCTTTAAGATCCCAGGTACTGTACACAGCGACCCATGTGCACACGTTAACACGGAGCACACACTAAACACTTTCCCAGAACGACTGTGTCATCATTCTTCTCCAGATGCTCTTAAACCACGAAACCACTTGTAGGATATTCACTCAGTTTTGGGGGTATTTTTTCGCTGAAAACAAACAAACAAAGAACCCAAATCACATCATTTTCTTAATAGAAAATTTTCATTCAACATACAAAGAAAGAAACTATGTTAGCTATCAGCAGAATCTTTGCAGATCGAGAAGAGGAAGAAATGATGGAGATAAAATATGTTTTTCCAACCGAGGTCTGAAGCTGTTACGTAAATAACAACCTGCACTAAAGACGTCAACACGAGCAAATGATTATTAGTCAGTTTTACATGACATGCATTGAAGGTGTGTTGGCCCACACAGGACCACAGGTGGAAATGTGATGTTTGCATCGCTGGACTAGGTGGTCCTTTGTGATTGGCTGATGTGCAACACAGGAGCGCCACAGACAGAGACTGCTATCTTCATTGCTGTTGGCCTTTTATACCTCAGACTTTCAGTACTCTGGGTCACGCTAGCTACAAAAATATGTGACGTTTGTATTTTTATCTAACATTCCCACTCATTGGATGCACTGGGGATACTTTGAAACATGGCACAGTAAAGTATTGGTGATTACCTGCGACCGTCTGTTCCTTACTCTGTCGTCTTGTCTCATTACTGTAGGTTTCAAATTGCTCTTGGAGGTGTTCAGTGTGATCCATGGTCCTCAGGAGGAGTGTGTTCGAGCTCTGAAGAACGGTCACCTGTTGGCGATTTCTCCGGGAGGAGTGCGGGAAGCTCTGTTTAGTGATGAGACCTACCCTCTCCTCTGGGGCGAACGGAAAGGCTTTGCCCAGGTCGCCATTGATTCTCGAGCGGTGCGTTGTTTCAGTCTAATTTAGTCACATTTCAGCACAGTAATGTTTTTGAACCATCAACAGGCCACAGCAGGACATTCCTGCCCTATTTGATACAAGTGAAACTAAACTTACAAAATGTGACTGTCACATTATTTTAATACTTTATCACTGACAAACAAAACGAACAAACTGGAAGCTGAAGGCTCTGCCTCCCACGCTGCTTTTAAATACTTTAGGAGCTACAAGTAAACCAACAGCCTGAGAGTGAAGTGCTCTAACGGGGTGATACGGTACTAGGAGGTCGTTAAGATGAGGTGGGGGCTGATTATTGTGAGGAGAGGGATTTTAAATTCTGTACACTCTTGTTTGCAAATACATGCATATCTGTGAACTGTTCATCGTACAGCTAACAGTGACAGATCGCTTTGCTCTTGTACAATAAACACGTAGCTTAGAAAGAAAAATCGATTTCTGTTATTAATGTGTTTATGAGCAGCCATCTCATTATAACTGTATATATCGATTCTAATAAAATATTTTACATTTCTAACATGTAATGATAATAATTGTGTGGTAGTACCGTGTCTCTGATCATCTTTGTGTTGCACTCTCTGTTTTTCAGCCAGTAATTCCAATGTTTACTCAGAATGTGCGGGAAGGCTTCAGATCTCTGGGAACGCTCAGTAAGTTTTGACACTCACAGTATTACTCCAGGAAAACTGCTGGTGTCTCGCATCACCCAGGAGTGTTTCTGTTTCAGGATGTGAGCCGGTCTGTTCCCGGGGTTGGGGACGCATGTTGAAGGGAGCACGGCACATATTTGCAACCTATCATTGAAAAAGACTGAAAGTCGTTTATCGTAGTTTTTGATTTGCGGCTGTGTTCTGTTGTAGAGTTCAGGGAATCAAAGTAAGTGTGAATGTTTGTTGTAATGAAGCAGCTGAGTTAAAGCCTTCGTTAACCTAGAACAACACTGTGGAGCTCAGCGGGGCTTGATCACAATAATGATACTGTCCTGTGTAATAATGTATTTTCATACATTTTGTTTCTGTAACAAAGCACTGCTGTCTGAGCTCGTATCGAACACGCTTTCTCTGATGTGTCTATCCAGGATTTTTCCGCTGGCTCTATGACAGATTTCGTCTCCCTATAGCTCCTGTTTATGGTGGATTTCCTGTGAAGTTTCGAACCTTCCTTGGGGATCCCATCCCATATGACCCCAACATAAATGCTGCTGAACTAGCACAGAAAGTGAGTAAGCGTTTGCTTCCTTTCACTCTAACAGCATGGCAGTGCTTTGGTTTGCACTGCAAGGTCCTGGACCTTCTCAGAGCCTTACTCTGTGGACTTTCCATTTCTCCCTGTGTGATCTACTCTGGGTACTCGGTTGGTCATTCAAACTTGGATGTAGGTATGGATGTGACCACCTCCTGGTCCAGGTTCTTCCTCCTCAGGACACGGAGGAAGTGCAGCTGCTGCTGGGCGCAGATGTGGCTGCTCAGAAAGCTGAAGGTAGAGACAGAGTCCACCTGTTCAACACCAAAGCAGCAGGTCCGCGGCTCCGTACAGAGACCTCTGGATAAGGCTTAGTGTTCCCAGCTTGGCCTGTAGCTGCTAACTAACTCTGGGTCGAGCCAAGCGGAGAAATGGAGACAGGCGTGGGAAGACTGCACCAGCAGATTTTCTCATATTCAACTGTCATCGTCTCGGTTTTGAACTTGCTATAATAATTCAAATGTCTTCAGTTGTTAGTAAGTTAAAGTCATCATCGTGTAAACTTGATCTACTGCCCACTAATCTTGTTAATCTTTCGCTCCGCTGTCTTGGCTCGTTGGTCTTTAGATAACACAGTTAGTCTACGTCAGCGGCAGGTTTCACAATATGAACAAACACGATGTCTGCTTGAAATACACGAGGACGTACATGTCAGCTTTACCCTCAGTGAGCAGTCCTTACCTTTAAATCTAGCCTCTCCTCTTCCTCTCCTGCCCCGTCTTTCTCATCTTCCTCCACCTCTGAGTGAAGTTGTCTCGTTCTTTTCTCTCCCTGTGAAATCCAGCATCTGAACCTTGACTGGAAAGATGTCAAAACACCGCAGCCACAACTTCTGGACAGCTGTGGCCGTTCCAGTGTTGTTCCAAAAATAGAAAGAAATGAAATAAAGAAAAACACCGGCCCACTTCAGCCCCTGACAACACACACGACTCTTTTTATGCGACATTATGTCGCTCATAAACCATCAGCACTGCTGTTGTGTTACTGTTCAGGCTCAAATCGCTTTGATGTTTGGAGGCTCGGAGTGATGTAAAAAAAACTCCCCTCAAATCTGTCAAACCAAAAGTAATGAGCTGGTGTTGAAATCTCCCAATTCTTTGAATCTTTGGGCTGAAGGAAGGACAATACTCGGTGTATTTATGCTCAATCAACAATCATTTATTTCCATACAATTCAACACTTATGAGCATTTAAAACCATCATGATGGGGAGAGCTGCCTGAAGAGGGTCACAGCAAGTCTCAAAGTGGTGACGGGTTGCTCAGCTTTTTATACTCTCTAGTGGCCCCCACCTGGTCGTAAAAGACCAAACATCACATTCTTTCTCTGTTACGGCGCCTAATTTATGACCTCGGCTCCCTGTCTTTCTCTGCTCTCCGTAAAGGTGGGGGTATGGAATGTGACTTATCTCTTCTGGCCTAGACACAAAGTCTCCTGCTTACAACCTTCTCCTCATGATTCAACAATTGAGCATGTAACACATTCACAGCAGATCAAGGATACAGAGTGATGCACACTTATCTACTAAACTAATAAGTGAATATGTTCTTTTAACTCAAAAGTATAACGAGAACTAAACTACATACTGATCACACGCTCTATATTAAAGGGTATAATATGATCTACAGCAGTATTCTAATCCAACTACTTTGATTACATATATAAGGTAACATATGATAACAGAATAATCTAACAGTACAGATGTCTCTTTAAAAATATAGGAAGTAAAAGTAGTCAGAAGAATAAATACTCTGAGGAGCAGCAGGCAGGGGTGTCGCTCTGTAGGCCTGCTTAATGGCACTGTTGACTCAGTCCAGTGTCGTCCCCCCCCCCGGTAGGATACTTAACAGTGTAAAGAACTCGTTGGTTATAACTTAATAGCTGATTAAACTGGTGGAGGATGTTTTGCTTTTCCACCAAATGTTAATCTTCAAACAATCTATGTTTGGGTGCCTTGAAAAGCGCCATATACAGTAGATCCAATCCATTGTTATTATTATTTAATGAAATACACGCGTGGGGGGACCAGCGCCGTACGCAGACAGCGCTGATCTCCGACTAATCAAAGCATAAGCAGATATTTTATACCATCGGGGTTAACGCCCCCTCATGCGTCATCAGATACAATATATGCATACCTCAAATCAAAACCACAATGACTTTTACCACAGTTTGAAAAGAACATTATCTCAGATGTTTCCTGTCAACCTTTTGACTGCCGCTATCTCTGTTTGCGTTTTTACTCTGAAGGTGCAGCAAGCAGTCCAGTCTCTGATAGACACACATCAGCAAATCCCAGGGAGCATCCTGAGAGCCTTGTTGGAGAGATTCCACACCAAATACAAAGCCCACTAACATCAGTGACACTACAACAGAGACAAACTGTCCAGTATGTGACCAAACCCACGCATCAGGTGGCTGCAGTCTGCACAGGTTTGGTGCTGATGTGCATCTGAAGTCCTCGATGTTTTTATTGCACAGCTCTGATAGGTATTTTTGTTTACATAGACTCCCTTTTATATATATTCGTATTCGAGACGAATCTGTTGAAATTAAGACTTTATAAGATGCAGTCAGGTTTCATAATAATATCTCTCAAAGGACGGAAAGAAAAGCAAATATTTATTTGAATTCAGACACATTATTGTGACCGTAGATGTAATGTTTTTGTGTTTGTGTGGGAGAAAAGGCAAATGTGTTTATTTAAAAGTGCATTTACATCAACAAGTGATTCATAATGATTTTTAATAAATAAATGTGTTTTGTTGTCGATGCCTTTTGAGTTGATCAGTGATTAGTTCAGACCAATCAATCAATATTTCTTATAGAAAAGGTATGGGTGGATGCTTTATGACAAGAAAAGCTGAACATTAATGTTTCACTACGTCCACCAACCACTGAAGTACTGTATCGTTCTCAAACACTCAGGTACTGCAGGATGTCCTGTCACGCAGCGCTCTCCAACCTTTTTTGCGCCACTGACCGGTTTATGCCAACACTATTTTCACGGACCGGCCTTTAAAATAAAACTAGTACCGAAAAACAGAAGATTTATTCATAACACAGGTGGAAAGACCAGGAAAACCGAGTAAACGATAAAAACGATAACAAAATAACGCTGAAAACCCTGAAAACCAGACATTTCACACCTGAGCCTCAACTCTCGCGGCCCGGTACCAAACGACTCACGGACCAGTACCGGTCCGAGGCCCGGGGGTTGGGGACCGCTGCTGTAACGTATAGAGATGGAAAGGATCCACAGTAACATGCAGCTCTCTGAGGAAAGCTGTGTTGTTTTTTATGTTTCAGTACAGCTGAACACTACTAGCTACAGGCGAGTCTGGATATACAAAGAAAGGACGCAAGGAAAGAGTTCTTAGTTTCTTACTAAGGCTGGTACAGTATTTTCTTTGTATTATTATTATTATTCAATTTTAAATAGAATAGTTAAAAAAAACAAAGCCCTAATGATTTAATTCCCCAAAAACGTTAATGGGAAAATAGGTCTTGGTGCTGGATGACCTCACAGGAAATGACAAATCGGGGATCCGTGTGGAGGGCGAGCGCCTGATGTCCAGGCCTGGATTTATGGGGCCTAACAAATGACATGTAAACGCCACAGTGTGGATTTTTATGTTGCTCGTTTTTGTCTTCACACACAAGAGCAAGAAGCTCTTTCTGAAACTGGAGATCAATGGTGACCAGCTGGTTTTCACTGTTTAGTATTGAGTATCTGGGACTTCTGATTGCACAAAAGTAGACATTTGAATTCTGACTCCCTGACTCAGAAGGTGAAACTGACGGCTTCCCAAAGATGGAGTAAGAAAGGCGTTGGACTGGAAGAACTGCGCTGAAGTTCCAAAGCAATGACTGATCATGAGAAAACAAAGTGTTTAAAGACGATGATGTTGAACATGACGGTGTTTGATTGTTGCTGTAACAATGCAACATAGCCTCTGTTGGTCATATCAGTGTGCACACTGCATGTCAGTTTGGTGATATCAGTTTTACCCCGGGCTCTCAGCTGCTTTGTTATTAACAAATCATTTGTAACGTAAAGTCAAATTTGGTTGTGGTTTGGAGATGCAGTTAGTTTGTGTGTTTGTGTGTAGTTGCTGTATTTTTCAATATCTAAACATGTGAATATTGTGATTCAGCAGGTCTTTTGTCACACTGGTGTCACTGCCAGCTCAGAGACATGTCTCACTGGAGCATTAATGTCTGCACACTGGTTGCCTTTTTCCATGTCACTAGTGTTGAGGTCTAACATGTATTTTTAATGTTTGACAGTGTAAAGTATGTGTTAAACGTTTAAATACTGAGAGCTACTCCAGCCTGTTAATAAATGTCTTTACTGAGATGTTGCTTTGTTTGTTATTTGAGGAATGAGTAGTTCATAGCACAGAGAGTCAGACGATGGATTTATGTTTTTTATTACAAGATCAATAAAGAAGCAAATTACTATGAAACTACTTGTTGCTCTACAGTGAGTGGCGGGAAAAGCAGTGCATGCATCAGCACGGCGATCTGTGACTTAAAACAAGGCATGAGCATAATGAGCTGCTCACCTCAGCAGGAGTATCCCTCCAACTTTACTCCCAGCTTTTAGTTACCTGTTAGGTTAGAGTCCACAGCATAATGTGTGCAGGAGCAGCAGCAGCAGTTCCAGATGGGAGCATCCAGTCCACACGGGTTTCCCTCGGCAATGACACAAAGCGTTCTCCTAAAGGGTAAACACAACTTTTAGCATCACAAGCAAAACATTTTCCTGTGGCTCCAACAGAGGGCTTTGAAACCCACATCAGTCACTGCTCACACCAGGAATCCCCCACCCCCACATCCAAGTTCATAACACAACATCGAGGCCTAATTACTGCACCCGTGCTTGTAAAGAAGAAAACATACAGGAATGTAAACAGAGTTTTTGATGCTTACATTATTTTAACTTTACAAACGAAAAAATAATTTCAACAAAAACTACCAGGATCAATATCATCAGCCCCCCTGATGTTCTTTCTGCAAACATGGCCAAAGAGAGCTAGTTTCATCTGAGAGGACGTGCTTCCTGTCTGCATAATCCATCTCCGGTTGGCTGATTTTCATTGTGTGCAACCTTTTCTGTGCAGGCTTCGAGTGACTCTTTGGTTCCCTGCCTCTGCCGGGCTTGTTCTGTACTGTGTGGCTCTCTTTGAATCTCTTGATGATTCTTCACACTTGGAAATACTTTGATAACTTTGTGCATCCATCTGCTGCAGTGCGAGCACTTCTCAAGGTAGGTTGGCTCAAAAGATGAGCCAGACATACATTTAGACACGTGGAAGTGTTGGAGATTTTTGATTATGTCTTTTGCCATATCTTAGTTGCAATGAATCCGAGCAACTCTGCACACAGCAGCCCGTCCTGTGCTGTCCAGCCCCTTGGGTTAGGAGGTTAGTTGTGTAACACTGATAGCCTGTGATGGTGATTTGATTTGTGGCTCCTCCTGGAGAATCTACCACCAATGAGGTTTTGACTCGAAAATGAAATGAACAAACGTGAGGCCAGATAAATGACCACAGTGTACTTTATTAACTGAATTTTGGTAGTTTGTGTTGCATTAGATTCAAATAAAAATTTACAAAAATCTCATATGTACAAAAAACTCATTTTGATTATTTTTTTTATTATTCTTGAATTATTATTTTTACAATAAAATGTACTTTTCCCCCATTGAATGCTTTCATCACACAATGCAACGTACTGATAAGACCAATATTACTTTGTCTTAAACATGTTTTTTCTTTTGTTAAATACACCACATACACCACATTTATCTTTTTTTCCTCTGTGTTTTACTGTCATATTTATAGCCATCATGGTGGCATCGCACCTCTAGAGACACGCTTCACAGTCAGAACTCAAAAAGAGAGGAATGTTCTTTTTTAACATGTACACATTGCATACATTTATTTACAGATAAGCATTTAAGTTGTTCAGTTCACTATCTGTGGTATTCCATGTTTAACCAACTCTAAACAGACATCTGTACAGAATGATTATACAGGATTGTTTTTAACCTGCTGGTCACTGTGCTTGTACTAAGACTGGACGATCCCGCCTGGAGCTGCTGCTGCTGCACAAATGATGCTGACCATTCAAACTTCATAGTGTCGTTTTTGCCTGGTTCAATAGCTAAATTCTGTATTGTGCTTGGCAGGTATGTCCGGACCACAGCAGCAAAGCTTTGATCTGTTATAGATGATGAATAGAGACAGTCGCTGGACCACAATACTAACAGAAAAACACAATCTATTTATCTCATCTTATAGTGATAGTAGAATATGTGCTCGTCATGTGGAACCACTCCAACAAGTCTTTAAGACTAAATGCAGATATGAGAGTCTTGTGTCTGTGCTTTGGTTACATTTAGCCAACTACAAACATTTTACTTTAGTGGATGGAGACTTTGTAGCCTTGTTTCCCATTACACACCAATAGCAACCTCCCCAAATCTGGCTCCCGGTCAAATATTCTGTTAAGTCTCATGTCAAAAACATGTTGGATCGTCAAACTAAATTGAGTTTTTGCAATGGCTCTATGATTGTTATATTACATATTTAACACGTGTCATGTGTCCCTGATGTTTGTAGACTTTGTCTATGGAACAGACTGGTCAAAAAAATCTTGTGCTATTAATAAATAACCGTTACTGAGAACATCTTACTCACACATGGAACATTGTTTTTCTTAGAGTCAATAAAAGTGCAAGAAAACAAGGAGGAAGAGTAAACCAAGAAACAAACCGCAATATAACTGCAAGCTTTCTATATTTTCTATTGCTTCTTCATTCCTTTATAGCAGTATTGTGCAACTGATGTTACAAATAAACACAGTCTGAGGGGTTTAGATGATGCAGTACTGAGGAACAACTTCTTTGCTAGACTAGTATAAGCACAGTAACTGCCACATATTCTGCTATCGAGTGTAAAAACATCTCTCTCTCTCTTTCACACACAGACACACACGCATGCTTTCCAGTTTAACTAGAAAACTAAGCTGTGCCCTAAGTACAGCCTCATTGTCTCCTGTGTGATGATGTCGAAATGAAGGAAAAATCTAAATAGATTTTATTTTAAGGCAAATTAAACACAGAAAGCAGCTAAAACAAAGTTATGAACACTGGAGCACATCTGGGATTTATAAAATTCCAAATCACAGCGACAGTTGCTTCAAAGCGCTTTATACTGTCAGGTCGACCCTACAATAACACATACAGAGAAAAACCCAACAATCATATGACCCCC
>NW_005187719.1:257221-266060 GCF_000239375.1 Pundamilia nyererei
AGATAAGATGGGGCCTGATTATTTAAGACCTTGTATGTGAGGAGCAGGATTTTGAATTCTGGACTTAACAGGAAGCCAATGAAGGGAAGCCAAAACAGGAGAAATCTGCTCTCTCTTTCCAGTTCTAATCAAACAAGGTCTAAAGTAATATTTTTTTAGTTGAACCCTAATCCTCAGTTCTGTTCAGGTCAAATGTTTATATAGTCAAATCACAACAACAGTCACCTTTATATCATAAAACCAACAATCAGCCCATTTGCAGTGCCATATAACTGTCATACTACCAATGTTATACTTTGAAGGGTTTTCATAGGGTTTAATATTTATTGTTATTTGGAATTCATTTTAATTTTGGTAAACATATTTTCATTTAAACAGAAGTGTCAACTGTGCTACAGAAGAAAATGAACTGACAGACAATCTGTAAGGGTTTGTGCATGAGACAAACTGAGGTAGCTTCATGTTCCACACATATTTCTATCAATGTACTGTGTGTGTTGATGGTGATGAGCAAACTAAGGCTACAGCTGATTTTTGAACTGAAAACTAAAATAAATTGCTTGGATGTCTAAGAAATACAAGGCTGCATTTGCAACCCTGTTTCCAAAACAACAGAGAAACCTTGGTACTTAAGAAAGCATCAATGAAAAGTCTGCAAATGGGGAACCATATCTACAACAATGAATGTAGCTGAAAGCTGTTCTGGAGCGACATTTACTAAAATTACGTCACCATCCAAATACCTGTGGACGAACTGTCTTCAGAGATGTGCAAGTTATGCATGGCATGCGTATTAACGCATACCACCACATCTGCTGGCTTTTGAACTGCGCACCAGGATGGTGCAGTGGTTGAGAACCATTTCTACATTTGTCACCTCACATTTTGTTAGTTTGACACATGCTGTGCTATTTTTAATTAAATATACATGTTTAGACTTTGTCTTTATCCGCTGACAGCCCAGTTACTGATTTATTTTATTCACTTTCTTCATTAAAAAAGACGAGCAGTAATTTCACTTTTTTTTTATTTGAAGGGATCATGAAAGTTCTTTCCACAGCCTGCTCTTGGTTTCCTGAACAGGCAGTATGTACAGCCTTGTACAGTATATGCCTTTCTCCAACAGTATTGTGCCATCATGAAACTTGTGTCTTTATCCCAAGAAAAAAACAAAATGACAAAAGAAAAACGCTTTACATCTACATCACATCACCGAGTTTGTTCCCAGATAATAGGCCTGGAAAAGTCCCTTCTTTAAATGGAAAATCATCAGGTTTAGTATATTTTAAAGCGTTTAGTCTTTTTAGTTGTCACTAATGTTGATTCAGCTACTGTAGTATTACTTCAGGACATCTGTCTTATGTTATGCAGCTTCTGCTGAACCCACAAAAGCTTTATGTATACAACATTTTCACTAAAGCACAAGTGTATTCCTCCACCAAACACAAGTCCATGGAAATCTCAAAGTAACCGAAAAATAATGAAGAGACATTAATGCCACGATAGAGATTGGTCTCCTGAAAATATCTGATGGAAACTCTGCGCACACACACACACACACACACATAAAAGTATCTGTTGTCAAACTTCAGCCGTAACACTGTTTGCATGTTTTTCGGTCCAACTGCTCAGTCTGAATAGATTTTTGCAGCCAGATTTTTATGCCAGATTTGTGGATTTATATCTACTTTGTGGATTTTTGTTCATTACAGTACAGTTTAAAATTGTGCAGTGTATGACTGTTTAAATGAAGATATCCGGTCGTTAAGTGATGACGTGACGAATCCTACTTCCGGGCCTAAAGTAGTCTGTGTTTAATATGGCTTTTGTGTTGTTAACATGTTTAATGTTATGTATTTTCTTATATTTGATCTCAAAAAGCTCCTAAAACAGTCAGTGATCACTGCTGACCTCCCTCGGCTTTTATTACCGCTAATCATTTATTTAAGCTCAGTTTTTAAAACCTTAGGATGTAACTACAGCCCAGCCCATGCAGCAGTATATGAATGACTAACCTCGTATTGTGGATGGATTATCTCAGTTGTTCTCCTGGCTGAAGTTTGGTCCTTTTACAGCATCCTGCCATGCGATTACATTTGTTCCTGACCACCGAGAACACTCATGTTAACTTTTATCCAGTGGAACAAAAAAGTTAGCTTGTTTATATTATGCTAACATAGCTGTGTCGCTAGCAGTCACGTAGCACATCATTATATACCAGCTAGCCCAACTTCAGTAACCCTACAAACGTCACTGCTGTTTAGTTTTCTGTCTTCATTTATGCTGGAAGTGATAACAGAGCTGTACGTTTGAATTTGTTTCTAAAACCCCGCAGTCAGGACATGCTATATTGTATTTAGATAGAAGCTAGCGAGCTAACTCCCTGCTAACTTCTAACTGCGTTAAATGTCATAACTTCCGTTTTCATGGATGCCTGGATGTTAAACTCAATTGTTACACCTGGTAGAGCAGAACGCCGATCATTTTATTAAAGATGAAAGACTTTAGACAGTTTTTCAACTCTCAGTAATGCCATAGTGATCGTTTGATATATGGACCTGCAGCGGAGTTTAGGTCCAGACACGGCTAGTGACGTCAGACTGAACAACCGGATACTTAGGAAGTCTCCAATGCATTACTTTATAATTATAATAATAACAACTAACAACAAAAGTTCAAAGACTATAGTGAAACTCGAGAAATACAGCAAAAGGTTTTGCAAAAAGATTTTCTAAAACGTGCAAAACCACTGCTATAGTCCTTTAAAAGTATGTCTCTGGTAAAACACAGAGGCTTTGGTGTAAGCACAAAAATATCTCTGTATCATTCAAGATTGCTTCTTTGAATTTTTATTTTTTTTACAGAAAACATTTTTGACTTGTCACCACGAAGAAAACACAATTATTAAAAAACCCTAACATACAGTATGTAATTGAAACTTCTATCTAATAGAAACCACAAAAAATGGTGGGAATATGCCAGCACTTACCAGCATAGTATATTCTGCATACACATCATCCTGGTTCTCTATCATATCGAGACTATCTCTCAACTCCGTTACATGTTCCATATGTACGGAGTGGAGAGATAGTCTTTCACTCAGAGAACCAAGGTTACAACGTAACCGTACGTTCTCTAAGTGGTCTGTATGTAATGAGTCTTTTTTCACTTATATCTTTGTTTAAACAAGATTATGACGGCCACTGTGCTGTGGTTTCAAATAACTGCAATGACCGGTCAGAATATCCTGATTATCATTGACTCGCTTTGTGTTTTTCTCTTTCCATGCTTTAAAACAAAGACTTTGGACAAAAGACCACCTAGAATTCCTTTTATCTGGACACTATCTTAGCACAGGAAAAGCAGGGAGAGAGCTAAAATTCTTGACTAACAGACAACTAGTCTGTGAGGTGATATTGTCTGTTGCTGCCCAGCGTTTCTTGAAGTAAAGTTATTTGGGTTTTGAGGGTAAGCAGAATGGTGCAAATGGGATGGCACAGCACCTCCTTATGTCTTCAGTCTCTGGTTCTCTCTTTCAGGGATGTTCCAAGGTTTGGAATACACACTACGCCAACCGGGCCAGGACAATTTAACTGGTAACATCAAACACAGACTTACACAGTATTGTTCATATTTTTTTATAGTGCACTGCACAACATCGTAATGCACTATATCAACCTTTGAATTTTGTAAGACCCCCTGACTCCCCTGAAACTTGCTACCAGGTTGGAACAAACCTTTGGGAAAAACAGGCACCATCTTGATCCAGGTCATCCATGACAAGCTACTGGAAGTACAGCATAAACATTTTGTACAATAACAATACCTCAAACAATAAATGTTTGAGGTATTTTTATAAATGTAATTTCCACATAACAACACTATGTGTGTATGTTTAATACTTAGATTGGACTTTGAAAAATGTTTTGGCCCCAAATGCCATCTGTTGGAGCTTGTACATGTTTACAGTTTCATCATTTAACACCACCAACAGTCATTTTTGGATAACCGCCTGTCACAGCATTGCATTTCTGATTGAGTAAATCCTACATTCTGTTATTTACACTGTCTTTGTTACCCACATTAAAAGTTACGTATGGAAAATGTTTGTATTCCATCGCTTATTTTCCAGAGCATGGTATGCAGTATGATCAGGATCAAGCTTTTTCCCGTCTAGGTTTCTCATTTGCCAGTGGACACTTCCAGCACTATGCTAACCTGTGTTGTGTGGTTTGGTTGGTAAATGTGTTGAGTCAAAATGTAAAAAGTGTTTTTAAAAAGGGCAATCTTTCCTCGAAAGGTGACGTGTGTCACCTGCATATCTACAGCAAAGATTCTATTCAGACAGACTAACCACACGTTCCTTTGCTTGTTTTGTGTAAACTACACACACACACACACACACACACACATGACTTCAGTAGCCTCTACTTCATCTCTAAAAGAAAAATGCTGCATGTTGCATGAGTACTGTACATCCTGGTTGGAATGGCTGAGTTGGTGGCTTGTCTGTGTTTCGATCCTCAACTCATTTCCATTTCCGGTATCATCCTCTCTCCTCTCTTCGGTTCATTGGTGTCTGGCACATGCTTTCACCCTCCACATACAAGCAAAGATCAGAATAATTCTGCAGCTGTGTTTCTGAGGCTGGACTACAAATAGTTATGTTGAGCTGCCAGGAAGATTTTTTTTCTTGGCATTGAGTAAGTTTGAATGCTTCCTTTTCAGAACGAGACCATTAGCTAGTATTTGACCTTTGCCCCCTTTTCTTGCTTCCTATTATAACATTCAGCCTTATCATTTAGTATGTTTTGCCCAAACAAAACACCATCACTGCTCATAGATGCTACTTTGACCACTGTCTTCTCATAGGTCACTTTCTGGCCATCTTCCAGTGTTGATCACAGATGTCCAATAACACTGAAAGGTCTAGCTCAAAGAAGAACCTTCTGGATTATGCAGGCACCCCTAAGTTGTTTGTAGAGGAATCTAGAGGATGTTCGCAATGACCCTTTTTGGCACTAAGAGAAAGAGAGTAATGACTGAGAGTACCCACCTGCTTGTGGCTGATATGGTAGGACACCAACACATTTGGACAAGTTTGAGTTTGTAATTCAGGTCTCCTTTGTTTTATGGGAGTATCTGGTGACTTAAAAGCTGTCTGTATGGACAATGGACAATTCCACTTTTTATTATTTTACAGCTTTAACTTAACACCCCTTAACACACTCGCTTCTTGTTGTTCTAAGCAGAGTGTCATTTAGTATTTAGTCCATAGAAGACAGCATTTACCAGATAAGTGTTAGTAAAAATAATAGCAACAATCTGACCAGCAGCAATCCCACCAGTGACACTAACTGAACTTGTACTGAGTTGGTCATCCAGCCATTACCAACAGTCCCGACTGCTTCTCGACACTTCTGATACCCGGAAATAGAAAAAGAACGACAGCAATGGGAGATGAAGATATTGAAACTGATGCCAGTAACAAATTCTTATTGCCACAGTTCCTGTTGGTGTTTATGTGATCACAGGATACCACTCTGTTGCTGTGCCCCTGCAGGGTTTCCGAAAGCCGAGCGGACTATAGAGTGGTCTCATATTCCAACCGCTCCTGTACCAGAGCATCATCTTTGTACTGCAGCCGTGGAGGAGTCAATGAGCAATCTATGGCCAAAATTGCTTTGCGAATGCTGCGGTCCAGAACATGACGCTCCCAGGCTGGATAGCGGTTCCTACAAAGGTCGATCTTGATGACGTTCTCCTCTAGGCGTGGAGCACGAGAAGATGGCGTTGATGGCACTGTGGATCGGACCTGAAACACTGGCATGCAGCCATCTCGCTCAGAATACTTGTCGTGTCGTTCCAGAGTTGTGGTAGCACCTCGGTTCGAACGCAGTGAATTGGTGGCACCTTCTGATGGCAGAGTGGAGAACTGAGCAGTAGGGTCCAGGTCAAGGCCTTGGCCACTTGGTGAGTGTCCAAAGCGTGGCCCGTTCGGGTGAAAAAAGGCATAGTACATGAGCATGAAAACA
Source organism: Pundamilia nyererei (assembly GCF_000239375.1). NCBI lineage: Eukaryota > Metazoa > Chordata > Actinopteri > Cichliformes > Cichlidae > Pundamilia > Pundamilia nyererei. The sequence continues at coordinate 263,257 of NW_005187719.1, forward strand.
ATGCCGGTGAGGAAACTGCTGAAAATGACGCAGAGTGCTGGCACTGCAAAGGCGTCAGTATTTTGAGGAAATCGGTAGAGATACCACAACGCACTGAGAGCAGTGTTCTCCATCAAGATTACCAGGTAATAGATAAAAAGCCGACACCTGCACAGAGACATGAGACATAATAACAACAAATAAATGCAAGTATTTGCAAGCAACTATCACTAAAATAAGCTGAAGGTCTCACAGATTGTTTCATGTAAGTCAGAGTTGTCAGTACTAAATGCTAAAGTTGAAACTAGCTCAAGAAACAGGAATGGCTGAATTTCTTTTGCATGGTAGTTTCAACTATTGCACTTACTGCAACCAAGCGCTTATAAATTTAAAAATGACAGAAGAGTTAAAGCATTGTTTAAAAATTAAACCACATCACTGATGGAGAACGTCTTCACCTTGTCCGTCCTTCCTTGACGTTGAACCAGGAAAAGATGTAGATTATGCCCACCACCATGTCAAACACAATCTCTTCCCACTTGCTGATGCAGAAGTCTGTCTCACAGTGGACAATCCAAAAGGTCATGATGCACCAGTGCAGGACGATGAAGATGCCAAAGTAGAGTTGAAATACAGACGCAAACAGAGCAAAGGTGATAACTCGGGCTGCTATGGTGAAGAAGTGCCAACAGAACTGGATAATCACTGCCAGATAGCTGATGGGCTTCTTGTCATCCCGAGACTCTCGCAGGGCCTTCTGATAGGAGGCCAGGGCCCAGGCCATAGAGACGAGGGAGGCTGCAGCTGTCATTCCTAAAGAGACAGAGAGAAAACAACCGTTTTCACAACCACATAACGGATGGATTACAGAAGCACCACATGATGGATCTGTCTGGCACAGGCCCCCGCTGGAACGAGACAATTCTACTACAATGGCTAAAGCAACGCACAAGTCACCAGAGCTCTTTGTGTTACTCGTGCACGAGGGAGAGAACTGTGACGGGCGCCGTTCCTTCCGCTCGAACCCCAGTCGCTCTCGTCAGCTCCCTCGTAGCACTGCTCTTTATAGAGATGGAAAATGTGACGTCATTTCTGGGGTAAAACCGCAAAGGATTGTAGGTACGAGTGGCAAGTGGTACTAGTGCACGCAGGCTTTCATATGAAAACAGTCACACAGTGATAAAAAGAAACAAAGAATGGCAAGAAGCTGTTGTATTATTAACTGCAATAGTCACATGACAGCCAGGGGAAGCCGACGGGTAAAGAGATCGTTTTTTATCGGATTCCATCGTGGAAGAGAAATTGTTCAAGTCATGTTTCCGAAGTACCAAAGAGGCGACGGATGGCCTGCAGCCATTCGAAGACCAAATATAACGTCCCAGAACACTGCAGCTCACAGGTTAGTCTGCTCCAAGCATATACACATTTTTTGTTGATGTAGGTTACAAATAAATCTTATATTGATTTGAATTGAATTCGTTGCTTTGCTGCTTTGTTCACTGTGGTTTTGCGGACTAATGTTTGTTGTGTTTTGTAGGAAAACCAGCCTACAAAATGCTGGGATGTGATCCAGACTGGGCCCCTCCATCAGCCTGGGTCAGACCGAGTTTAAAGCTGCTAACACAGCCAGATTTGATCGGTGAAGAGAGAGCGCGAGATCAAAACAGCCACGAAACGTCTGCATACATGTGCCCAAGTGTTGTATTGAAGCAATCAAGTGATGAATAACTGTTTCAGTATGTTGTGTTGCATTGTTGATTTGTTTTTCACCGAAGCAGCTAATAAAGCTGATGGATTTTTACAACGTTGCCTCTTTCCTGTAAGATTCTGTAACAGAACGAAACAATAATGCCAGTTATAAATAAAGACAACAAATTGAATGAATTACGAAACACTCGTTTTATTTCTACTAGATCTGAAAATGTTGTGTAACACTACAACCTGAAAGGACAAATACATGGTGTTGGTCTGTAACAGCAGCTGTGAGATGGAATCATCCAAATCACCAAAGTAAACTGGCCCTGGGCTTGTTGCAGGATCTGAAGTTACTAAACATGTTGAGTGTGTGCGCTCACACTTAGGACCACATAATAATAAATATGTGCGTGATGAAAGTTGTGCAGCACGCTAACGTGCTTACTCCACTCTGTGCTCGTGTGGGTCTGACCCTTCCACTCCTTTCAGTTTTTCCTCCTACTTTTCTGTCTTCGTACGGAGCTGCCGTGTTTCTGTCGTTTTGTACATAAAATGCAAGTAGGGATTAAAACCACAGAATTAATGATTAGCGGTGCTGGAAATACTAGCGCTTGATGCAGTGTTTTGACTTTGCTGCCACTCGTACCCACAATGCAATGCACGAAAGTCATCTGTGGTCTGTCGATCTCTATTGTAGTTATATGAATATGCATAGGTTCATTAACATATGACGTCTTACATAGGCATACATGAGAACAAAGAGTACCTTGTCTGTGTGTCGTGTAGGTATGTGTGTGTGTGCGTGTCAAGATGTGATCCTGTGAATGACTCTCCAAAGCTGGTCCCAGGAGTCCAGCGGTCCACCTAAACAAAAGGCACTTATACTTAAGCAGATACATAGCAGGTGTCCTCCTATACCATAAATCAGTAAGAGAAGGTACGACCTCAAGATGTATGTGTATGCCAGAGCACTCTGGGAGGCTGTGAAGTAGTCAGACTCGAACGTCGCAGACTACGCAGACATTTCAGATTTCCAGAGGTGAGCAATTTATTTACAGTGAACCTAATGTAATGTGTAACTTAACATCCTCTCCTCTCCTCTCCTCTCCTCTCCTCTCCTCTCCTCTCCT